>NC_053489.1:580980386-581280386 GCF_905171775.1 Rana temporaria
CAACCTGCTTTCCTACCCTGGAAAATGAACCTGTCACTACACCTGAGAATTTGTATTACAAGGACTTTCCAATATAAAATGCCCTGTACACACGATCGGTTCGTCTGATGAAAACGATCCGATGGAGCGTTTTCATCAGACGAACCGATCGTGTGTGGACCCCAACGTTTTTTTCCCCATTGGTGAAAAAACGTAGAACCTGTTTCTAATTATCTGATGGTTAAAAAACCGATAGAAAAAAACGATCGTCTGTGGGCAAGTCCATCGGTTAAAAATCCATGCATGCTCAGAATCAAGTTGACGCATGCTCGGAAGCATTGAACTTTTTTTTTCTCAGCACGTCATAGTGTTTTACGTCACCGCGTTCTGACACAAACAAATTTTTAACTCATGGTGTGTAGGCAAGACTGATGAAAGTCAGCTTCATCGGATATCTGATGAAAAAATCCATCGGTCCGTTTTAATCGGATGAACCGATCGTGTGTACGTGGAACAGTTTAGGTAGCTTTTAGACTTCTACCATGTACAAATGGTGGTGACATCATCAGTGTGCTGTACATAACCTACACAGAGAGCAGAACTATGGGATGGACCCAGCAGGCTTCACAAACTACAAACCAGTGGCGGTCAGTCCATAAAGGGTGCAGTTTTGACAAATAGGAAAGCTAATCATAGAATCATTTATTTTTAAATAAATGACAATATGACTAATGCCGCGTACACACGATCATTTTTCGGGTTCTAAAAAATGATATTTTTCAGGCTCTAGAAGAAACAACGTTTTTTTCAACTTGATCATTAAAACGGCCTTGCCTACATACGGTCGTGAAATAAAAATGCTCTAGCAAAGCGCGGTGACGTACAACACGTATGACGGCACTATAAAGGGGAAGTTCCATGCGGATGGCGCCACCCTTGGGGCAGCTTTAGCTGATTTTGTGTTAGTAAAAGACGATTTGCGCTTTTCTGTCTGTTACAGCGTGATGAATGTGCTTACTCCATTACGAACGGTAGTTTTACCAGAACGAGCGCTCCCGTCTTATAACGTGCTTCTGAGCATGCGCGGATTTTTCAGGTCGTTAAAGCTCACACACGACCATTTTTTACAACCCGAAAAATGACAACGTTAAAAATGTTGTTAAAAAATAGAGCATGTTTGAAAAAAATTTTGCCCATTTTTTAGAACCTGAAAAATGCTCTGAAGCCCACACACGATCGTTTTTAATGACATTAAAAAAAAACTTCATTTTTTAGAACCCGAAAAATGATCGTGTGTACGTGGCATAACATTTTTTAACATCTTAAAGTTAAAAAATGTTAGTCATATTATCATTTATTTAAAAAAAAATCGTTCTATGTGTGTGCGCTGGACTAATGGGAGTCTATTAGACCTCTTTCACATTGAGGCGTGGAGCCGCGGTGACGCTATTTGTAGCGCGGCTATACCGTCGTATTTACCGCGGTATTCGGGCGCTAGCGGTGAGGTTTTAACCCCCGCTAGCGGCCGAAAAAGGGTTAATCGGGCAGTATTACCGCGTTTTCCCATTGATTTCAATGGGAAGGCGCGGTATAGGAGCGGTGAACACACCGCTCCTATACCGCAGTAAAGATGCGGCTAGCAGGACTTTTGGAGCGCTCCTGCTAGCGCACCGCTTCAGTGTGAAAGCCGTCGGACTTTCACATTGAACACTACAGGGCAGTTTTTTTCATGCGGTATAGCAGCGCTATTTTTAGCGCTGTACCGCATGAAAAATGCCTCAATGTGAAAGGGGCCCTATGCTTGTAATTTTTTGACACGCATGTGATTAGAACCTGAGGTTTTAATTGGCTTGTTTTCAGTTGTCCTCAGAGCACTTTACCCCAAACCCTCCCACTTTTGATTTTAGCGAATTAATATTCGCCATTGCGTCACTTCTTGTCCAGACCAATCAGGAGACTGAAAATTTGGAACACGGAAAGAAAACCGGGCTAACACAAAAACTGCGGATGGGAGCCGTGACTGTGGTGAGTGCAGACCTGGAGGGGTTTGTTTGTGCCCCATCCTCAAAATATTTTAGCACGAACCGCCACTGCAACAGACAGCCTGCTACAGAGTGGGGCAGAAACAAGTCCCTCTGCAGAAGGAGAAAGAGAAGCAGTGACCAGTCTTTACTACAGGACCTCTGCACAGTGTCAAAGTTTTATTATGGATTACTGCAAATATCTGTAAGAAACACACAAAGCACACAAAGATTAAAGTATTAAAGGTGTTAAATCCTCAGAGGAAACTGTAATACTTACCAGTAGTTCTGTATTGTATGTGAGGATGGCGAGGGCCCACCCACAGCCCAGAGCCTAGGACAGAGGAGCCTGCCAGAGCCAGGAATAAGGTAAGTATTACAGCTTATCCCTCTACACCTAGGTATGTACTGTTAAAGTGGTATTAAAAAAAAGAACCAAAAATGTAATATGTTGTAGCTTACCAATTCTGTGGTGGCTGCATTAGTTTTCTTTTTTTAGGCTTTTTCCCCTCTGTTTTCACCTGGTTATCTGGTCAGTAGCACAGCTATTGTACTAGGCTGGCCATACACAGAGCAAAATTGCTAATTTCCTCATCAACATCAGCGATAATCGCATGAGAATCTGGCAGGCTGGTTGTACCCAAGTTAATTGATCGATCAACTTAACAGTTCGAATCTCAAACAGTTCCTGCTGAACTGGCTGAGATTCGAAATGTGTATGGCTGGCCTTAGTGTGCCCCCACAGTACAGACAGCAGTACTGTATTGTTAATCTGGGGCGAAGGGAGTGTTAGATGTACCAGCATATTTAGATACACTAATGAATTGAAGTCAAGCTCACATTACAGTTACAGAATTACAGAAAATTACAGAAAAATGCCCCGACCGGTTTTCTCGTGGGAAAAACAGCGATGAGAGCTTTTCGTCTGGAATCCAGACCGTGTGTATGCTCCATTGGACTTTTTCCCACAGGAAAACTGCCGGAAAAAAAAGAGAGCAGGATCTCTTTTTCCCGTCAGGAAAAAACCCTAGTGGGAAAACCGTTCGTCTGTATGCTTTTCCAACGGGAAAAAAAACACGCATGCTCAGAATCAAGTCGAAGCATCACCAAACTTTTATGTGACCGTGTGTATGCAAGACAGGCTTGAGAGGAATTCCATCGGGAAAACCATCAGTTTTTTTTTTCGACGGGAAAACTGCTTGTGTGTACAGGGCAAAACTGTTTGTTTTGTAAATGGTTTGTCTCCACACTCCTAGCTGCTATTGACATCTATGGGACTCGAACCTTCGAATTCAAAAGTGCTAATTTTTAAGCCTAATATGCAAGTTATTGTCGTAAAGCGTCTTTGAGAACCCGGGTCTTGCCCCAGGGAACATGTATCAATGGAAAAAAAGTTTTAAAAACGGTCGTTTTTTCTGGAGCAGTGATTTTAATGATGCTTAAAGTGAAAAAAAAAATAAGAAAATTCATTTAAATATCGTACCTGCTGGGTGTCTATAGTATGCCTGTGAAGTGGCACGTGTTTAGAACTGTCTGTGCACAAAATGAGATTACTATAAAAAAAAAAAAGTAAATTAAAACTGCTTGCGGCTTTAATGTAATGTCTGGTCCCTGCAATATGGATGAAAATCATTGAGAAAAATAGCACAGACACAGACAGTACACACACCACGTAGTTTTAGGTGCACACTGCAGAGGACATGGGCATTACACACACCACGTAGCTTTAGGTGCACACTGCAGAGGACACGGGCAGTACACACACCACGTAGCTTTAGGTGCACACTGCAGAGGACACAGGCAGTACACACCACGTAGCTTTAGGTGCACACTGCAGAGGACACAGGCAGTACACACCACGTAGCTTTAGGTGCACACTGCAGAGTACACGGGCAGTACACACCACGTAGCTTTAGGTGCACACTGCAGAGGACACGGGCAGTACACACACCACGTAGCTTTAGGTGCACACTGCAGAGGACACAGGCAGTACACACCATGTAGCTTTAGGTGCACACTGCAGAGGACACGGGCAGTACACACTATGTAAATTTAGGTGCACACTGCAGAGGACACGGGCAGTACACACACCACGTAGCTTTAGGTGCACACTGCTGAGGACACAGGCAGTACACACCACGTAGCTTTAGGTGCACACTGCAGAGGACACAGGCAGTACACACCATGTAGCTTTAGGTGCACACTGCAGAGGACACAGGCAGTACACACCACATAGCTTTAGGTGCACACTGCAGAGGACACAGGCAGTACACACTACATAGCTTTAGGTGCACACTGCAGAGGACACTCACTGGCAGTACACCACGTGAGAATACTGCAGCTAGCACAATCACCTGCCTGCCAGTAAATTAGGAAGTGTAGATCTAGCTAAACTATACAGTGTATAAATATTGTGAGGGATTAGCTCGTGGGGATCACCTTTTCTGAAATCACAGTCTGTAAGCAGGCACTTTCTTTTAAGTCTGGCGGATGCCAGATTTTATTTGTAAAAGGTTTGCAGGTTAAAATAAACAAAACAGTAAAATTAAATCCTTGCCGTCCGGCGCTAAACTAAACAAACAGGATCTCCTCTCTATACAGTGTGGGGCTAGTCCCTGACACCCACAAAACATGCAGTAAAGCAAACCTTTTCAGTCCAGCACTCAGCGCTCCCCTCACTCAGGTCCCTTCCTGAGTTTCAAGCCAGAGCCCTGTTGTGCTCTCTTCCTGGACATTTAAAGTCCAGCTGATTGTGGACTCCAGTGGACCCAAACATCCGGACCGGAACCCTAGCCAGGCCCAGAGGCTGTAAAACCCGGAATGGATTCCGGTTCAGTCTCTCATGATAGAACGTATGCGAGGTGAAATGTACCTATGATCATGTATCGCACCTCGCATAGCGTCACATATCCTCCCCCTCTGCTCAAGCCCCTGTGGCTGAGCACTTGACCCAACCATACAGTGCACACTGGAGAGGGCATCTGCATTATTTTGGAGCTTCCCTGGCCTGTGCTCCACCGTAAATTTAAAAGGCTGTAGAGCCAGGAACCACCTTGTCACACGAGCATTTTTCTCCATGTTATCACACATCCACTTCAGGGGAGCATGGTCTGTGACCAGCTTAAATGACCTCCCCAGTAGGTAATACCTCAGGGAGTCTAAGGCCCACTTAATGGCGAGACACTCCTTTTCTACGATGGCATAATTTTTCTCGTGCTTGTTCAGCTTCCTGCTCAGGTATACCACTGGGTGCTCCTCACCATCCCTGATCTGTGACAGTACGGCCCCTAGTCCCACCTCAGAGGCGTCCGTCTGTATAACAAACTCCTGGCTAAAATCCGGGGTTACTAGTACGGGTACCATACAAAGAGCCTGTTTTAACTTCTGAAATGCCCCCTCGGCTTCGGGGTTCCATTTGACCATGACCGACCCCTTACCCTTCGTTAGATCGGTCAAGGGGGCGGCAATGGTGGCAAAATTGGGTATGAAACGCCTGTAATACCCCGTAATGCCCAGGAAGGCCCTCACTTGTTTTTTATTGACTGGTTGGGGCCATTTTTGAATTGCCTCAATCTTATTGGTCTGCGGCTTGACCATCCCCTGGCCAATAACGTACCCAAGGTATTTGGCCTCCTCCAGGCCTATGGCACATTTCTTTGGATTGGCCGTGAGACGTGCTTCCCTAAGGGAATCTACGACCGCTTGTACACGGAGCAGGTGCGATTCCCAATCTGGGCTGTGGATGACCACATCGTCCAAGTACGCCGCTGCATACGAGCGATGTGGTCTCAAAATTTTGTCCATCATTCGCTGGAATGATGCAGGGGCTCCGTGCAGACCAAACGGCATCCGCTTATACTGAAACGAGCCCTCAGGAGTGGAAAAGGCAGTCTTCTCCTTGGCCGATTCAGTAAGCGGTATCTGCCAATAACCTTTCATTAGGTCTAGGGTCGTTATGTAGCGAGCCTGTCCCAACCTGTCCACAAGTTCGTCGACCCGGGGCATCGGGTAGGCGTCAAATTTGGACACACTGTTAAGTTTTCTAAAATCATTACAAAACCTAATACTGCCATCAGGTTTTGGGACCAGCACTATGGGACTTGACCACTCACTGTGAGACTCCTCGATCACATCCAACTCTAACATATTTTTTATTTCTTCCGCAACTGCCTCTCGCCGGGCCTCTGGAATTCTATATGGTTTTACATTTACCCGAACCCCTGGTTCCATCACTATGTCATGTTGGATCGTGTTGGTCAGTCCGGGTAAGGGGGAGAAAAAGTCTCTATTTTTCTGCACGAATGCCCTAACGTCACTTTGCTGTGCTACGGACAGAGAATCTGTGATGGGAACGTCAGGTATCACGGGTATCCGGTCTGTTGGAGGCGGGGACGTGGCCAGTAAAGTCTCTCGGTCCTTCCAGGGCTTTAAGAGATTTACATGGTAAATTTGGTGTGGTTTCCTTTTCCCTGGTTGGTAGACTTTGTAGTTGACCTCCCCCACCCTTTGGACAACCTCAAAGGGACCCTGCCACTTGGCTAAAAACTTACTTTCTACCGTGGGAACCAGTACCAACACTCTGTCCCCCGGGTTGAAAGTACGGACCTTGGCACCCCGGTTATAGACCCTCCTTTGGGCCTCCTGGGCTCGCTCCATATGTTCCCGTACTAGGGGCAGAATGGTTGCGATTCGGTCCTGCATCAAGGAGACATGCTCTATGATGCTCCTATATGGGCTGATCTCTCCTTCCCACGTTTCTTTAGCAATATCTAGCAGGCCCCTGGGATGCCTACCATACAAGAGCTCAAAGGGGGAATAGCCTGTGGAAGCCTGTGGAATCTCTCGTATGGCAAACATGAGATATGGTAGCAAAAAATCCCAGTCTCTCCCATCCTTGTCGACCACCTTTTTCAACATACTCTTCAATGTTTTATTAAACCTTTCGACCAGACCATCTGTCTGGGGGTGGTAGACAGAAGTACGGAGATGGGAGATTTTGTACAATCTACACAATTCCTTGGTAACCCTTGACATAAAAGGGGTGCCTTGATCGGTCAAGATCTCTTTTGGGATCCCCACTCGACTAAACACCTGGACTAATTCCTTGGCAATAACCTTGGCGGAGGTGTTACGCAAGGGTATGGCCTCAGGATAGCGAGTCGCATAGTCCAGGATCACCAGAATATGCTGGTGACCCCGGGCAGATTTCACGACCGGCCCCACCAGGTCCATGCCAATCCTTTCAAAGGGGACCTCAATTATTGGTAGAGGAACAAGGGGGCTGCGAAAATGGGGCGATGGTGCTGACATTTGGCACCCGGGGCACGATTCGCAGTACTCCTTGACCTCTGCATGCAAACCGGGCCAGAAGAATCTTTGGGTGATTCTCTCCCTGTTTTTTTCGACCCCGAGATGGTCCCCCATAACATGACCATGGGCCAGGTCTAGCACCACCCTGCGAAAGGGTTTGGGAACCAGTAGCTGTTCTACCTCTTCCTCTCCATGTTTTATCACTCGATATAACAAATTGTTTTTAATTGCCATGTAGGGAAAGGACACCACCCAATTAGGATCCACCGGTTCCCCATCCAACACCTTAACATTTTCCCTGGCATTCATGAGGGTGGGCTCTCGCAGCTGCTCGGTACAGAAATCCTCCCTCCTGACCTCCAAGTCGGGTACCACATTTTGGCTACTCTCCATGTCAGGGTCAGGCGAGGTTTCCTGTCCGTTACCCTCAGGCTGGGTGCTAGCTTCTAAGTCATCTGGTTCCCCAGCCATGGCAGGGAATGGTAGAGGATCTCCGGCCTCCTCGATCCCACCAACAGCATGCCCTTCCCTTTGGCCAAACGGGTCTGGTGAGAGTTCCCGTGTTTCCCCAGTAGGGGGAGCGCTATCTATGAGCCTCCCTTCGCTCTCCCATAACTTCCAAAAATGAGGAAAGTCTCTCCCCACTAAAGCTTCATGGAGCAGTGAGGGTACCACCCCCACTGAATGTGTTACACTGCCCCAAGGGGTATCAACCTCAACCACCGCTGTCTGGTAGTCCCGAGTGTCCCCATGGATGCATATTACCCCAATACTACTGGGGTGTAGTTTTGCGGGGTCTACACACGTACTCCTGACTAAGGTCACCACACTACCAGAGTCTAGCAGGGCTGTAAGAGGCTTGCCATCTACTGAAATAACGCACATCTGTTTTTCAAGGCGATTCTGACCTGTCGCAACACATGCGACCTGTGCAAACAGAGAAATGCGTCTTACCCTATCAACATAATCACATTGCATAGGTTCATCATTTAGAGGGCAGTCTGCAGCAATATGGCCTAATGCATGGCAACGAAAACACCGTATTTGCCCTACCCCCAGTCCTCTTACCGGTCCCAAAAACCTTCCTGGCTTCTTTGGCCAGTCTCCAGGTCTAGGACCTACAGTCTCATCTGCTGTAACAACAGTCTTATCCACTCTCCCCAAACTCTTTAACCCTGGAACAGTCTTACCCGAACCGCTGGGAGATCTTGCACCCCTAGACACACCGAAGTGGGGCGTAGGTGGGTTTATCAAGTCCTCGGTAGCACTGTACCTCTCCACTAGGTCCACCATTTGGGCTGCAGTTTTGGGGTCCCCCTGTCCGACCCACTTTCTCAGGGTAGCAGGGAGCGCACGCAGGTACCGGTCCATTACCACACGCTCCACAATCTGAGGGCTGGTCAGAGTCTCTGGCTGCAACCACTTCCTGGTGAGGTGGACCAGGTCAAACATTTGTGACCGGGGTGGCTTGTTGCTGGAATAGGACCACTGATGCACGGGCTGGGCCTGGACTGCCATGGTGACACCCAAGCGTGCGAGTATTTCTGTCTTTAGAGTCTCATAGTCCTGGGCCTTATCTGGTTCTAGGTCAAAATAGGCCTTTTGGGGTTCTCCTGTTAGGAATGGGGCCAATAGTCCCGCCCACTGCTCTTTTGGCCATCCTTCGCGGTCAGCGACTCTCTCGAAAGTCGCCATGTACGCCTCAACATCATCCGCCGGTGTCATCTTTTGCAGGTGGTAGGAAGCACGTACAATCTTTGGTTCCGCTAACACCGGAGGTGCGGACCCCTTTTTCAGTTCCACCAGAGCTTCGGCGAACTGTCGGTTCATCTCCTGCTGGGCAGCGTGTTGTGCTGCAACGGCCTCTGCGACTTGGCGGTGTTGTGCTGCAGCGGCCTCTGCGACTTGGCGGTTTATCTCCTGCTGGGCAGCCTGTTGTGCTGCAGCGGCCTCTCATTGTGCTGCAGCGGCCTCTGCGACTTGGCGGTTGGTTTCCCGCTGGGCTGCATTGGCCTGTAGCTGGGCCTTTAACATTTCTTCCATTTTCAGAAAAGTGCCCGCTGAATCCACCACGTGTGAGGGATTAGCTCGTGGGGATCACCTTTTCTGAAATCACAGTCTGTAAGCAGGCACTTTCTTTTAAGTCTGGCGGATGCCAGATTTTATTTGTAAAAGGTTTGCAGGTTAAAATAAACAAAACAGTAAAATTAAATCCTTGCCGTCCGGCGCTAAACTAAACAAACAGGATCTCCTCTCTATACAGTGTGGGGCTAGTCCCTGACACCCACAAAACATGCAGTAAAGCAAACCTTTTCAGTCCAGCACTCAGCGCTCCCCTCACTCAGGTCCCTTCCTGAGTTTCAAGCCAGAGCCCTGTTGTGCTCTCTTCCTGGACATTTAAAGTCCAGCTGATTGTGGACTCCAGTGGACCCAAACATCCGGACCGGAACCCTAGCCAGGCCCAGAGGCTGTAAAACCCGGAATGGATTCCGGTTCAGTCTCTCATGATAGAACGTATGCGAGGTGAAATGTACCTATGATCATGTATCGCACCTCGCATAGCGTCACAATATATATACAACACCTGGGATGCATATATATCCTCTACACACTGTAACTTTAACTGACTAGCCTGCCTGCCCTATCTACCTACTAAAAATGACACACTCTCTCTGTCTTCTCTCTTTTAACCACCGCAACACACTACACAAGGCCGATCTGCAGGCGGCCTTTTATAGTGTGGGGCGTGTACTAAACCCCCTGAGCCATAATTGGCCAAAGCCACCCTGGTTTTGGCCAATTATGGCTCTCCGTTTTTTGCAAGCTGTGATTGGCCAAGCATGCGGGTCATAGTGCATGCTTGGACAATCATCAGCCAGCAATGCACTGCGATGCCACTGTGAATTATGGGCCGTGAAACGCAACTCGAATTTGGCGCGAACGGCCCAAAACGTTCGTAATTCGACGAGAAAAAAGATGGAACGGGGGGAAAAATGACAACACTGGTGAGTGATTAATAGAGATCCAAAAAGTGTGCTCTAAAGTGGTGCCCACGGGAAGGTGATGTACAGAGGCTAGAATTGTAATACTACCCACCCACTTATGTAGTTATAAAAAGATATACGACACCCGGGATGGGACTGGGAAATAATTCAATCCAAGAGATGAGATCCACAGAACTAGGGTAACACTGGTTGTGCAATCAAGCACAAGTTAGTCATAATCGGTAATGAATCCAGCAAGTTGGTTGTATCCAAGTGGATCGATCAATCAACTTGTTACATTGAGTCTGCCCACACACAGTGGCCTGTGTTCTGTCAGAATAGCGAATATAAAAATAGTATATACGCTCACTTACTCACTATTGCTAAAATTACTGTGAAATTCAAGACATAGCTGGGTGTAGCAAGAAGTCCGCTGCCTTTTTCTGACTTCAGGTGTTCTGTCAGATTAGCAAACATGAAAGCGGTGGAGTGCATGAACAGCTCACGGAATGTCACTTCCGGTACCTAATTTGACAGGTTCGCTATTCTGATAAAACACCAGCCTAAGTCATCCTAGAAGTAACTAGTTACAGTATTGTCTCTATAGATCCCTAGATACTCACAGAACTGAATAGGTAACTATGGCAACACCTCTCACAACATCCACTCCTTAGCTAAACGAATGTAAGGGCTGACTGTTGAGGCTTCAAACCACCATCAAGTTAAATGGGTTTATCTATCTATCTTGGTGGACACCTTTAAAATTGCACTAGCGCTAATCCTTCTGCCATTTGCAGGGACTAGAAGGATTTTACCCCTGTGTTAGAACAATAAAACAGCTATTTATTGCTCTTTCTGGATTATTAGTACAAAAACGGTATTAGAATTAACAAAGTTTAGTTACCTTTGTCTCTTTTTTTTAATCTTACAGAATATTAAGAATGTTACCATGGACAGTATTTTCAGTTTATTTATTCATCTTAGAAAAATGTTTCACCTTGTGACAGTTGCTTTATAATCACTGGGTTACATGGTTTTGTTCAAATATTCCTTTACCTTACCACAGAATAGTATTTAAGTACATCAGTTTATCCCTGATTCCCCGCACAGTTGTCAAGAATAATATTTATCTGTGCTGGGTGCTATTTTGTGCATATTATTTCACTAGGGACGAACTGAATCCCTTAAAATCCTGCTAGTAATGCTTTGGTAATTAACATGTAAAAATGGCACGTGACAGCTGACTCATGGCCCAGGTTAATTAGTCCCCTTGCTTCTCCTGTGTCCAGAACAGGCTGTGGTTGACATATGTAGGTCTCATTAATGAGATCCTTTGCGTTCAGCTGCTGGTTACTACTTCTTGTTTGCAGAATGGAGAATCTACCCTTAGTTTGTTTTTAATAAGCACTGTATATATTTAGTTGTCATTATATTTATAGTTGTTTACTTGTTTAAGGTACTTACAGTATATAGCGCTGTCAATTTGTGCAGCACTTTACATTAATATTATACATGTTTTCCATAGTGCTAACAGTTTACGCAGCGCTTTACAATGAATAGGGGGGACAGCACAATTACAGTACAGTTCAATACAGAAGGGACATGAGAGCACTGCTCGTAGAGCTTACATTCTAAAGGGAAGGGTGGTGGTACAAAAGTAATTAGCTGCAAAGAATGATTTGATGGGGGTGTCTCTAGGACAGTTGTTAGGTGGGTGTGGGATAGGCTTCCCTGAATAAATGAGTTTTCAGGAATCTCCTAAAGGTGGACAGGGTAGGGGCTGATCGGACATACCGGGGCAGAGAGTTCAAGAGGTTGGGAGAGGCTCTGGAGAAGTCCTGAAGGCGAGCATGGGATGAGGTAACAAGGGAGCTAGAGAGCAGGAGGTCCTAGGAGGAACGGAAGGGACGATGTGGGCGATATCTGAAGATGAGATTGGTGATGTAGATGGGGGCGATGTTGTGAATGGCCTTGTATGTTGTAGTTAGCATTTAGAATTTTACACGGTGGGGTAGGGGAAGCCAGTGAAGTGATTGGCAGGGAGGAGCAGCAGTTACGGGATCGGTTAGTGTGGTGTATTTGTTTAGCAGAAGAATTCATAATAGACTGAAGGGGGATAACCTGCTTAAAGTGGAGGTTCACCCTATAAATATATTCTAACAGTAAATCCAGCCCAGTCCTGCATATAAAATGACACTGACCTTTTTTTTTTCTTTGCCGTAGATAGCGTTAAGTCGTGGAATTCACCGCGGCTTCCGGGTAGGGAATCCCGCGGGACTGGGCGTTCCTATTGTCATGCCAATTGATTGACATGCTAAACGACGGCGCACACAGCGCGTCACGACTTCCCGAAAGAAGCTCGGCTCGGCTCGGCTCTATTCGGCGCCGGTGCGCAGGCGCCGAATAGAGCTGCTTTATTATGTAGGTTAGCACCACTTGTGGCCAGAGGCCAAAGCACTGCCCCGGGCTCCACTCGAAGGATAAAGATTTTTCATCTACCAGTGACGGGAACCCCGCTGACAGCTGATGACTCTATCGTTGTTAAGGGAAGGCCTGCTGAGTAGCTGACGAGCCAATTATGGGTTTGAGCGGGGCCTCATGTCTAAGTTTTTTGCAAAGGCCTCACAAAGCTTAGAGCCACTCTGATTGGGAGGAATTCTGCCTCATCTTTGGTGTCATTGGGAAGAATTGTTCCCCTTCATTGGTGTCGGTGGGGGGAGGGGAATTATGCCCCATTGTTGGTATCAATAGGTGAAAACAGTGCCCCAACGGACGGATAAAAGCAAGCAAAGTACTGCATCTGGCCACTTGGCCGCAGTTTGGAGACCACTGCATGAGAGCACATACACAAGTGCACCAGGTGATTATAATTCACCAGGCTTTCCCATTCAGATATAGTTTTCAAAGTTCATGGTGACGCAAACAGGTATTTTTTTCAGAGCAACAACGTTTAGAACTCTGCTACAAAGTTGGGTATCCGTGCAATATACATTGATTGCCCAGAGGTGAATGTTTTTTTTCTCAACAAAAGTCAAGTTATTTTTTAAATTTATAGTAAAAAATGAAGTATTGTAGTGGCCTTTCTGATATTTTACTAATGTACTAAAATGGTTTACAATCAAACCAAATAAAATCATTGTGTCTTTTAATAATTCCAGGTAGTTGGCAATACAGTCCAGCGCATGTGGCAATATCAGTCTCCAATAAAGGTAGCTCAGAGTCAAAGATACATGATGAAAATGTCCAAAATATGACTGTAATAAGTCTAATGCCATGTACACACGATCTGATTTTCCGTCGGAAAAACCTTGGATGTTTTTTCTGACAAAATTCCGCTCAAGCTTGGCTTGCATACACACAGTCACACAAAAGTTCTCTGAACCTTCGACCATCAAGAATGCGGTGACATACAACACTACGACGAGCAGAGAAAATAAAGTTCAATGCTTCCGAGCATGCAATTTTTGTAGGCAGAGCTGCTCCCCTGCTTTGTTTATATAGGAAAAAGGCTGAACTATTTAGCACTATACACCTTAAAGGGAATGTGACTACACCTTAAAAAGACACACATTGTACAAGTGTTTTTGGGACCAAAACATGAGCTACATATAGTAAGAGAATTATGGAAAAATAAAGTAGAAGGCCTTCATAGTTCAACAGCTTTATAATGCTCTAAGATATCCATGGCAATGACTCTTCTCCAAAACAAAACTGCAAAAGAATATGGGAAATTAAATTAGACAGGCCAGTAACCTTGCGATGTTAGTAGTGTAGCGCCCCCTTACTTTCAGTATGGGCACATTACTCTAAAGTTAGTGGGGAATGGGAGAGTTATTTTGCTCCCATTCATAATTTGTTAAATTTTGGGCTGCTGTCATTTCAGAACTGTCCTGTGGGTCAGTCTGCGCTCCAGGGATGCGATCCCATCCCTGGGCGACAGTTGGCGCTAGAGGGGTTCTGGCAGAGCCACTTTTCCCCAGCAGCCAATTAGAGGAGTTTTCCCTCGCGGAGCATGCTGGTGGAGGGTATATCTGTGGCGGACGCCGTTTTTGTCGGGTCTTCGCAGGTTCCTGGTTCCAGGTGCGGCACCCACCTTCAGGGTGTGCGCACATCGCGGGCCCCACCACTAAGGCCTACCTGGCCTGGGGTCATGCGCTACGCGGAGTTCCAGACTCTGGGTCCTCCTGGCCTGGAGTGACTGATGCTACTAAGGGGCCCCAGTGACCTACTGGGTCCCCCTTCTACTGAGGAGATCCCAGGCTGTGTGCCGCACAGTGGGGGATCGGCTTGAGGAGAACCCGGAGGCAGGTTATCCAAGAGGGCTTGAACGAACCATCAGGGATCTGGTGACCGGAGCATTGACAGGTACACTTCCACTGTCAACCGGTGACCCTAGCACAATTTACTGGGAGGATAAGCTCAACCATTCAGCTCATCCAAGTTTCAGGCCTGTGGCAGAGGCCCACTAGAGCCAGGTCGGTGGCAGAGACCTGTTCCTCCCAGCCACCTAAAGTGACACTTCGGCTGCCAGGCTCGTGACAGGAGTCTGTCCGGGGGCGCTTCACCCACTCTGGCTAGAGTGGCGACGAACTGTATCTACTACTACTGAGAGCAGGATTGCTATTTTTATATCCAGGCCTGATACTGCAAAGTTCTCTCTCGCTTCATCAACCTTTTCTCTCTACCTTATGTTGATGTTGGTCATGTTGGGCCGGAAATAAAGCATTCAGAAAACCTTTATTTGATGACTGGACATTCGCTTATTAATCTACTCATCAACTTCACCCCTAGACAACGGTAAGAGGTAACTTAACACGCCGATCCCAAAACAACCAGCGGCTCCTTCGGGGGTAGCGCTACAGTAGTTTATCCGATGGCTGACCTTAGTATGTGCAGTATAGA
Organism: Rana temporaria; assembly: GCF_905171775.1. Taxonomy (NCBI): domain Eukaryota; kingdom Metazoa; phylum Chordata; class Amphibia; order Anura; family Ranidae; genus Rana; species Rana temporaria. The sequence goes on from NC_053489.1 coordinate 580,995,583, forward strand.
CAGATTTTCACCCAAAATGTTATGGCTCTTTTTGTTAAAATGAATGACCTGGGGAGACATACATTCTCTTTCCCACAACTTCTTTCCCATCAAAAGCAGCATAACTAGGAATGCCATTATTGTTGGCACAGAGGCTATGAAGATGCAAGCCTTCCCATAAAAGCTACCACACAGTTGAGTCACCCCCACCAGACATAAACTAAATGAAATTTCAGCCTCTGTAAGTGGGGGGAAATCCTTGAAAAAGTTTGTCCTTTGTCTGCTGCACTTGCCTTTCCAGTTCAACCACAAGAAAGGTTGTTGGCTGCTAAAGGATCCCACTTTGTACATAGAGACAAATTACCACATTATGATAACTAATGACAACAAACATTATGTAATTGAAGGCTTTTCAAATGGTTATACAATAGTGCATAATCAAAAGCAAACTCAAAACAGATGTTATTGTTAAAGGCAATTGCTAAGAAGTGAACTTTATTCTGTAAATTATAATGCTGTATTGTTTGGTCCTTTGCTATTCACCCTGTGGACTTTCTTACGTCCTAAATCTTAGTTAATGTTGATTGTGCGTAATAGCTCAGATGTTAGGTGATAGACACCCTTGTAGCTTATTATGTTTCTGTGTTTAAGGATTACTAAGTAACAATTAATCTGAGAAGTTTTGCATTTGACATATACATGCATACATACACTGCACTTAGACAAGCCTTAGGTGATTAGATTTCCTTTCCTGTGACCATAGGTTACAGGAAAGAAAATCACTGGATTCCCCCATCAACACAGTCAGTGTTGATGGGAGAATCTCTCTCACAGTGTTATTGTGTCCTGCCCATGGGGTAAGGGAGCCTTCCCTGCCAGCAGAACACAATGATTACTGCTAGTGGCTAGAGCCCCGACAGGCTAAATGATGGATAAACTTCAGTAAAACCAGCCTGCCTATACATGGATCAATATTCAAAATCCTTTATCATAATAATAATAATAGTAATACTCGACTAGTCCCCACTCAACCGGCAATATGAGGCAGGGGCCCAGCTGGGATGGGAGCGTTTTCCACCTCTGCATTGCATGGCAGTCTCCTGCATTGTCCAGGTGTAGCCTGTTAAACCGACAGTCTTTCAGATTACACTGGAAGATTGCAGCCCAAAGCTCAGTCCATCAGATTACACTGGAAGATTGCAGTCCAAAGCTCTGTCCTTCAGATTACACTGGAAGATTGCAGTCCAAAGCTCAGTCCATCAGATTACACTGGAAGATTGCAGTCCAAAACTCAGTCCTTCAGATTACACTGGAAGATTGCAGTCCAAAGCTCTGTCCATCAGATTACACTGGAAGATTGCAGTCCAAAGCTCTGTCCATCAGATTACACTGGAAGATTGCAGTCCAAAGCTCTGTCCATCAGATTACACTGGAAGATTGCAGTCCAAAGCTCTGTCCATCAGATTACACTGGAAGATTGCAGTCCAAAGCTCTGTCCTTCAGATTACACTGGAAGATTTCAGTCCAAAGCTCAGTCCATCAGATTACACTGGAAGATTGCAGTCCAAAGCTCTGTCCATCAGATTACACTGGAAGATTGCAGTCCAAAGCTCTGTCCTTCAGATTACACTGGAAGATTGCAGTCCAAAGCTCTGTCCATCAGATTACACTGGAAGATTGCAGCCCAAAGCTCTGTCCTTCAGATTACACTGGAAGATTGCAGTCCAAAGCTCTGTCCATCAGATTACACTGGAAGATTGCAGTCCAAAGCTCAGTCCATCAGATTACACTGGAAGATTGCAGTCCAAAACTCAGTCCTTCAGATTACACTGGAAGATTGCAGTCCAAAACTCAGTCCTTCAGATTACACTGGAAGATTGCAATAACCAAAGGCACTCTGTTCAGTTGTCAGTCCCCGTTTACATCTGGGTGTAGTGGAAACGCAGGCAAAAGCGGACATGGTAAAATGTGCAACGCGCTTGCTGTGCCATTACTTCTTAAGTGGCACCCTAAACGCGGGTAGCAGTCTGGTTTCTTGTTGTGTGTTTACCACTGAACAAATCTATTGTGTATTAAAAAAAAAAAAAAGTCACCCCTAGTGAACCGTAATTTGTTTTTTTATTAATCCTTCATTCCCTTCTTTCTTTAGCATTTTTTATCATTTGTATATAAACTTTTTAAATTTGCTTTCTTTTGTGATTTGTAAGATACCATATTTATTCGAGTATAACGCGCACACGTGTATAACGCGCACCCCTAATTTTCGATTAAAAATTCGGTATAAAATCATTGTAATTGCCAAAAATCATTTATTGTATTTATTGTATGTCCAGCCATGTCCCCCGTATGTCCAGCCATGTCCCCTGTATGTCCAGCCGTGTCCCCCGTATGTCCAGCCATGTCCCCCGTATGTCCAGCCATGTCCCCTGTATGTGCAGCCATGTCCCCCATATAACCAGCCATGTCCCCTGTATGTGCAGCCACCTACTGTTAATCACCGCGGCGCGGGAACATTACAGACAGCGTTCGTTTGAACAGCTGTTTTCCCTGCCGCGCATAGACACTCCCCCTTGCTCGCGATTGGACAGATCCGTCCAAGGGGGAGTGTCTATGCGCGGCGGGGAAAGCAGCTATTCAAACGAAAGCTGTCTGTAATGTTCCCCGCGCCGCGGGGATTAACGTTGTAGCGGCGTTGGTGGCGTCGGCGGTAGCGGCGGCGGGGGGAGGGGGGAAGTATTCTAGTATCGGCGGTATTAGCGGGAGTACGAGTACTCCCGCTAATACTCGGTTTCGGTCCCGCCACTGTCATCCCACCCCAGTCCTTGTTTATAACGCGCACCCAAAACTTTGATTTTTTTTTTGGTATAAAATTTTGCGCGTTATACTCGAATAAATACGGTAGATCATAACCATGGTTCTCGTGCCTTTATAAAATGGACAAATCACAAACATTTCTGAAGTTAACCCTAAGTAGCTATTTTAACCATAAAATTTGTAGTTACATTTTTGTTTAATCCTAATTATTTTATTAACTTCTTTAACCCCTTCTCTTGATTTTTTTTTAGCCACTTGACCTTTGTAAAGTTTTACCCCATTCATGACCAGGGAATATTTTGCTATACAGTACTGTTTAGTATTTAAAGTGATTGTAAAGTCTTCGTTATTTTTATCCCTAAATACCTACCTGAGTGTTTTTCTCTCTCTCTCATTGGAGGTTCGCCTCACTGGCCATTGGCTCCTTCTGTTTACACAACAACACCAAAAGGATATCGGACTATACGAGTCAGAAAAGGAGCATACATCAAATTCATAAAAAATTACATGTTTTATTAAAGTATTGCAATAATAAAAAAAAAACAGAAGATATGTTTCTCCTACATCTATCTATTTATTAAAATAACAGAAGTTGTACATAGCAGTACATAACATAGGATTGACTAGTGAGAAAATTTTGAGTACTAATATGATCGATCCTCATGTTCCGATGCGTTTCACCAATTTATGCTTCTTTAGGGCCTAGGAAGACCATTTAGTACATATCTACAAGAGAGAAAGCATCATTTACAAACATAATTGAGTTACATTCTAAATATACAGACAGTATTCTCTACTTGCAACTTAATATTCAATGTGCATGACCCACCTCAATGCAAGACCACCCATGCGTGAACGCTCCTTGGGCGAGCGCCTGACTGGAGATATCTAAACACCAAATATGTATACGCCTTTCTTTGAGTGGCCCAGCCAGAGCCCAGACTTAAACCCGATCGAACATCTCTGGAAACATCTGAAGATGGTTGTGAACTGACGCTCCCCATCCGATGGAGCTTGAGAGGTCCTGCAAAGAAGAATGGGAGAAACTGCCCAAAAATAGGAGTGGCAAGCTTGTAGCATCGTACTCAAAAAGACTTGAGGCTGTACTTGGTGCCAAAGGAGCTTCAACAAAGTATTGAGCAAAGGCTGTAAATACTTATGTACATGGGATTTTATTTGTTTTTTATTTTTAATAAATTTGCAAAGATTTTAAACAAACTTCTTTCACGTTGTCATTATGGGGTATTGTTTGTAGAATTTTAATAATGAATTTAATCCATTTTGGAATAAGGCTGTAACATAACAAAATGTGGAAAAAGTGAAGCACTGTGAATATTTTTGGATGCACTCTAACTTCCAATGGGATTTGCTTAGGATTTTATTAAACTGTACAGTATACAGCTCTTAAATGTTTCCCATTAACAAGGGGTTGTACTCTTCAACCACTTGCCGACCAGCTCACACAGACATACTGCGGCAAGTTGGCTGCACTGCGCAAATCACCGTACCTGTACGGCGGCTCGCTCAGTTGTGGGCGTATGCTGCCGGCGACACGCTTTTACTCCCGCTGCACGCTGCTGTAACATGCCCGCGGGTCGGGCGAAATCTATGTTCGCCGGTGACCCACGATCGCCTAGTACAGAAGCAGAATGGGGATCTGCCAGTGTAAACAAGTGGATCTCCGTTCTGACAGGGGACATGTCAGAGATCTTCTGTTCCCAGTGATCGGGAACAGTGATCTCGGTCATGTCCCAGTGAGCCCGTTCCCCCCACAGTTAGAACACACCTAGGGAATACACTTAACCCCTTAAAAACAACCTAGTGTTAACCCCCTCCCTGCCAGTGTAATTTGTACATTGATCAATGCATTTTTATAGGACTGATCAATGTAATAATGTCACTAGTCCCCAAAAATCGCAGCTTGCCGCCATTACTAGTAAAAACAATAAAAAATAAATAAAAGTCCCTAAATCTATCCCATAACTTGTAGACACTATGGGCCAGATTCTCAAAAGAGTTACGCCGGTGTATCTACTGATACACCGGCGTAATTCGAAATTCCCGCCGGCATTCACAAAACAAGATACGCCGGAATTAGGCTAGGATCCGACTGGTGTAAGTCACTTACACCGTCGGATCCTAAATGCAATACAACGCTGACCGCTAGGTGGCGTTTACGTTCAGGTCTCATTTGACTATGCAAATGAGCCTGATACGCCGATTCCCGAACGAATTTGCGCTGCGTAGTCGTCGCGTACGTCGTTTCCGTAAGGTTACCCCTGCTATATGAGGGGTAACCTTACGCCAGTCCGCTGTATGCCATGTTAAGTATGGCGTCGGGTCCGCGTCAAGTTTTTCCTGTCAGTTACGTCGTTTTACTAAGTCGTTCTTGAATACGGCTTTACGTCAATGACGCTCATGTCGGCGTCATTGATGTTTTCCGTCGTGAGCTGGAGCATGCGCACTGGGCTATTTTTCAGCCCGGCGCATGCGCAGTTCAATCGGCACGGGGGCGCGCTTAATTTGAATACAAGCCGCCCCCTTTGAATTACGCGGCCATACGCCGGGCCATTTACACTACGCCGCCGCAAATTACGGAGCAAGTGCTTGGAGAATACGGCACTTGCTCCAGTAAGTTGCTGTGGCGTAGTGTAAATGGCTTACACTACGCCAACGCGGGAGTGGAGAATCTGGCCCTATAACTTTTTGCGTAGACCAATCAATATACACCTATTGCAATTTTTTTTTTACCAAAAATATGTAGAAAAATATATATCTGCCTAAACTACTGATTAAATGTGTTTTTTTTTTTATATGTATTATAGCAAAAAGTAAAAAAAAAATTGAAAATTGTCGCTCTTTGTTTGTTTATAGCACAAAAAACACAAAGGTGATCAAATACCACTTAAAGAAAACTTGATTAGTGGGGGAAAAAAAGGATGTAAACACACAAATCCCTGTCCTGTCAGGGGAGAGGAGAAAGATCATGTATTCCTTGTATATAGGAACAACGATTGGTCTCCTCCCCAAGTCAGTCCCATTCCCCTACAGTTAGAACACACAGTGAGGGAAGACATTTAACCCCTTGATCACCCCCTAGTGTTAACCCCTTCCCTGCCAGTGACATTTATACAGTAATCAGTGCATTTTTATAGCACTGATCGCCGTATAAATACCAATGGTCCCAAAAATGTGTCAAAAGTGTCCGAAATGTAGAAGTCCCGATAAAAATCACAGATTGCTGCCATTACTAGTAAGAAAAAAAATCCATAAATCTATCCCCTATTTTGGAAACATTATAACTTCTGCGCAAACCAATCAATAGACGATTTTTTTTACCAAAAATATGTAGAAGAATATATGTTGTGACAGGAAGTCAGGTAAATCTGTGGGTGTTGTCAGACGGGACATACATTTCTGCCTTGTTTAGACAATACACCAATTGTTATTAGGCGTCGGCTGCAGAAATAGCCAGAAAAGGTCTAAGGGCGTTGGAAAACTTCAGCTGTTCAGAATGAGGCAATTAAGGCCTATATAAGTAATCCAGAGGATTACCACTGAATTACTGCATCCTGAGGCTTTCTGAGTGAAGGAGAGCAGTAACTGAAAGTCTTCTGAGGAGGTGAGGTGATTGATTTTTCTGTGTGATAAAAATCAAAAGAGACTATTGTTTTTCTTTATTATAGTAAAAAGTAAAAAATAATGTATGTATAATGTGTAATGTGTTTTGTTTTCCAAATTTGACACTCTTCTTTTGTTTATAGCGCGCAAAAAAATCGCAGAGGTGATTAAATACCACCAAAAGAAAGCTCTATTTGTGAGAGAAAAAAGGACTTAAAAAAAGGACATAAGCTGCTTGTATTGGCAACACACTAGAAAATCAAGCAGTTACTTTGCATGTCAGGCCACATGCATCCAGGGCCACTGTATTCTGCAAGGCACTCTGTGATTGGTGAGGGGAGAGGAGATGTGACATTCATCCTCTTTTTCTTCTATCACAGAGCATCTTTCATTTGCGGTAATAAAAATGCAAGACTTTAGTGAATGGAGAAGTTGGAGAGTGAGCGACCCACTGTGACCTGAAAAAAACTTGTCTACTTTCTACGGGCTATTGGCACATAGTAGTAGAAAGGAGGGGGGGATGAAAGGACTTCCTAATACAACGTTGAAATCTCTTTGATGTCTCTGTTGTGTAGGTGTTACAACATTGCATCTTATCAGACTCTTTGGTTACAAAGTGCTCATTGTGGATCAATACAGTTTCATAATTGCATCAAAATCATTTTGAGCAGTGGAAAATATATTCATTTTATAGCGTAAGGTGTACTATTATTAGACGATTTATAATGTGAACTAATGAACTCCAATTCATTATCAATTATGGTGATGACTTAGTGACTTGCACAACCTTATATTCTGGAGCTATTGCGCCAGAATATTTTGATTCCTAATCTTGTAAATATCTGATAGATTAGAAATAGAAGATTTCTGATTTCTAGTAATTGTCATACAGATGCCAATAGAAAAACAAATTTCTGAAAAACAGTTGTACATCTGAAAGTAGCTGTCAGGGAAATGGTCGTAGGAAAACTGTCAATAGTACCAGTACTGTTAATGGACGTTTTCGGCGCATTGCAATGCGCACTGGCGCAAGAAAAATGAGCGGGCTTACGCAGGTTCGAGACGGCGCGATGGAGCTAATTGGCGAACGCGCGTGCGCAATAGGCGCACAATTTGACAGATGAGCCTACTCACTGGCCTATATAAGACTGCTGCTGAGCCCATCACATTGCTGGATTGTCGTCAGCTTTCCTGTGTTCATGAGCTTCTGTGCATATTCTTTTTGGATTTCCTATTGTTACCTGGCTTTCTCCTCACCTGTCTGATCTGCTCTCCTGGTTTGACCCCCTGACTTGCTTTAACGACTTTGCTTCTGTATCCAGTGTTTGATCCCGGCTTGCATAACGGACTTTGCTACCATTACCTGTTCCTGGCCTGCCTTGCTGTATTTGACCTTGGCTTGACCCTGTTACTGTTACCTGCCTCTTCTTCCTGTCTGATCCACAGTGTTTGAGCCCTGGCCTGGCTTTTACTACCGTCTTCTGCACACACCATTGCCAAGTGTACTGAGGATCCCTAGAGACTTTGGCCCAGCTGTGTATCCTGCATCATCCAATATACTTCAGGTGACCACGGCTCTACTTTCCTGTACCCATCTGGCAACCTGTGCTTCTTTGGGCACTACACCTTCTGTACCAGCTTCAGTGGTGTACCGCATTTACCTGCAAAGGGAGCCCTCTCAGCACTTCAGCCTCCGACCAGGTACGTGACACTATTGGTAATACACTATATAAACTATTTATACACAACCTATTCAGGTCATATAGGACCTTCTATATTGTTCCTAATGAAAAGCAAATACTAATCAATAGGGATGCTTCTTTATAATGTCTGAGATACATGCTGTAGGTAGAGCCAGGAACGAATATAAGACATTAGTTGTTGATAAAGCCCTCCAGCATCCACTTCAATGTGAACGATTAGTTATAAGGGGGGACTGACTCTTAAAGGGAAAGTAACGTGCATTTTTTCAAGCATGTATTTTAAGATTCTATTGATGTGTTTTATCTATTTATGTGCTTGTGCTTTTATTATGCAAACCTTGTATTTTAAGCTACAGATTACTAAATTAGCCACTAAGGCCTCATTCACACTTTACGCATGGTAATGTCCATTACACACGTCAGTGCATTGTGGGACCATTAACTGCATGGCATCCCAACACACCTTCTCAATGCACTTGCGCAGAGTAGGAGGATTGCCGATAAGGCTGCATGCATCTTTTCTGGTGTGTTTCAGGTGCAATGCACTTCAAAACTGTGTACCCTAACACAGAACAACAGTGTTAGCCCAGCCTTAAAGGGCTTGTAAACCCTCGTGTTTTGTCACCTTAAAGTGGATATCACAATGTAGAGTATAAGATTTCCTATCATCTGTGCCCAGTCTTGCCACACAGAGTTAATCCAGCTCTGAGCAATCCTCTTTTATTGTTCAGTGAAATAAAACGGACTTACAGAAAAAAAACGTAGTCCGTTCCGCCCCCTTGCTGTGAGTGACAGGTTATTTACATATCTCTTGCACTAGCCTGGAGACAGGCATTATTTTTTAATTTCCACCCCACTCCTTTTCTGAAGTCATGTGGTTACTTTTCTGGATTTTGATTGGATGTTACTAATCATAGGAGAATTTAGTGTAAAGAATACACAGGAAAAAATGCATGTTGACAAAGAGAGTGTAGAGGAGGGCGGGAAGTCCAATGACATCAGGACTCCACCCAGGTAAGGATACATGCAGGAGGCATGTATATCCTTATAGATCAGCACTATGGAAGTAGTTTAGAAAGGATGAGAGTGGGTTTACATCCACTTTAATGCATCCTATGCATTAAGGTGAAAAAACTTCTGGCAGTCACAGGCCCCCCAGGCCCCCCCCTATTTTACTTACCTGACCCCTGGAATGTCCCACGCCAAGGACGCACTGTCTCTCTGCCCGGGGTTCTCGGCTCTTCATTGGATAGATTGATAGCAGTGCAGTCATTGGATCATGCTGCTGTCAATAAAATCCAATGATGCGGGGGCGGGGCCGAGTCCTGCATTCGACGGCTATGGACGCCAAATGCTGGACTCAGAAGCGTGCCCGCAAGGTAACACTCCGGGAGAGTGCTTCTCCTAGGGGGTTATCTGATGTGGGGAGGAGCCGCGAGAGCCCACAGGGGACCGCAGAAGAGGACGATCGGGGGCCACTCTGCGCAAAACGAACGTTTAAAAAAATATATAATTTTAATAAGGTTATTATAATATGTAATAAAACAAGGTTAAGATCAATACAATATTAGAGGCGTCTTGTAACACTGAAAAATACCCATGTACAATTGTCCAAGTAAATGTAAACAGACCAGTACAGATAGAGATATACAGTATTTTTCAGTGTAATTAACTATGGTTTGTACATTTCCGAATGTTAATAACAGTTTAGCATTTTGTGGAAGGTAAAAACAATACAGATAGTGGTGCTACTAATTACAAAATGGGATACTAGTGCCCCCTTCTGTTCAAACAGTGTAAGCTAAACAAACACAATATATGTGAAGAGCCAAAACTTTTTCTTCTAGTTTTGGACACAATATAGAAGGATTAGAACCTTTGTTTTATTGCTGTCTGTGTCCCCATTGAGTAGACTTCTTCCTAATTCCCAGTGACATTCAGGACATTGTCCTTAGCTGAACTTTCGGTTTTCCTTCTCTAAAGTGCATTCTCCATATGTTCCTTCAGAAACTAGAGGCAGTATTAATACTACCTAAAATCATTTACAAAAGCAAAAACCATAACAATACAAAGTCCAGAATACCCAATTAAAATGTCTAGTGTAACTACTTAAAGGGGTTGTAAACCCTCGTGTTTTTTCACCCTAATGCATCCTATGCATTAGGGTGAAAAAACACCTTGTTGTGTCCGGTCCCCCCGAGCCCCCGATTTACTTTCCTGACCCCCGTATCGCACGTCGTTCTCTCCATGATTGATCGGCTCCTCATTGGATAGATTGATAGCAGCGCAGCCATCAAATCCAATGATGTGGCAGCCAGGGGGCGGGGCTGAGTTATACACTCGGTGGCTATGCACACCGAGTGTATAACACGGGAGCGGCCCTGCAAGATAACACCCTCGGGAGAGCGCTTCCCAGAGGGGGCTAGCTCTTGCGGGGAGGAGCCAAGATAGCCGCCGTGGAAACCCAGATGAGGACGTTTGTGGGCCACTCTGTGCAAAACGAACTGCACAGTGGAGGTAAGTATGAAATGTTTGTTATTTAAAAAAAAAAAAAAAAACATATGTAGCGCTACCCCCGAAGGAGCCGCTGATTGTTTTGGGATCGGCGTATTAAGTTACCCGGCAGTGTGTCTAGGGGTGATAGCAGTGAGCCAAAACAGTGAGCGAATGTCCAGACAGTGAATAAAGGTTTTTCCAATGCTTTATTTCCAGGCCAACACGCCAACATCAACAATAAGTGGGAAGAACAGATTGATGAAGAAAGGGGAGAACCTTGCAGTATCAGGCCTGGATATTAGTTGAGCAACTTGCTCAATAGAGTACCAAGTTATAACTCGTCGCCACTCTCAGATGGAGTGGGTAAAGTGCCCCGGACAGACCCCTCTCACAAGCCTGGCAGCCGAAGCGTCACTTAGGATTTTCTGGGAGGAACAGGTCTCTCACACAGACCTGGCTCTAGGGCCTCTGCCACAGGCCAATTACTTTAGGTGAGCTAAATGGATGAACAGAGCGAATCCTCCCAGTGGATTTTTAGCATAGGTCACTGGGTAACAGCAAACGTACCTGTCAGCATTCCGGTCACCAGATCCCCGATTGGTTCGTTCAAGCCCTGTTGGACAACCTGCCTCTGGGTTCTCCTCAAGCTGACCCCCCAATCGAACGGCACCCAGCCTGGGATCCTTTCAATAGAACCGGGAACCCAATAAGTCACTGGGATCCCATTTTACCTCTGGATGAGGGTTTGTGTAGCCTGCAATTTTGGCCAGGTGGGCCGCGCTGGCGGGGTCCATGGATGCGCGCACCCTGAAGGTGGATGCCGCACCTGGAACCGGGACCCCGCAAAGATTTTAGAACACATGACACCTGTCACAGATATACCCTTCCCCAGCATGCCTTGCGAGGGAAAAACTCCTCTAATTGGCTGCTGAGGAAAACTCACTCTGCCAGAACCCCACTGGTGCCAACTGCTGGCCAGGGATGGTAACGCATCCCTTGAGCACAGACTGACCCAGTGGACCTTTCTGGAATGACAGAAGTCACAATTTAAATAAATTGTGAATGGGAGAAAAGTAACTCTCCCATTCCCCACTAACTTTAGCGTAGTGCCAATACTGAAAGTAAGGGGGCGCTACATACTCCCCCCACTTGAATTGACACTGTCCCCAGTGTCCTAAAGCATTCGAGCCCGAATGCTGACCTGATACCTGCTAACCGGACAGAAAAAGGAGGAAAAAAATGAAGGACAGAATTCACACAATGTATTACAGTATTATTTCCGTAAATAGCATAAGACATACAACATACACAACCCTATCTATCTAGCTGCCATTCTCCGCAGTGGTTGATAGTAGGTGGTTCCAAAAAAAAAACCTGTATGGAAAACAAATGGAGCATACAAAATAATAAAATATATACTCTAGTATCAAAACAGTTCCTTATGTATTTACAACCTCCTGGGTCAGGATTTGAGGCTGTGTACTCAAGGCTGAGCACAAAACCTCCTTCCCTCCCAAGGAGTCCTAAGGTGTAAGTGCTGTGAGAGAAATACTCTGTTCCTATGCAAGAAATTTTAAAGCAATACAACTTAACATTTCTTTTTTTTTCTTTTCTCTCTGCAAAATAATGGCGCAGAACACTGCCCCTAGCGGTCAGTGTGCTGGTACACTGGTGACTCACCGACTCCCCAGGTTAGGCACGGGACGTTTGCGGACGGCTGCGGGGACCTGCTCGGTGCGCTCCGGTCGAATTCTTGGGAACTTTGTGGCTCTGGGAGATGATCACAGTCATCAATCTTAGATTCATCTTTAGCTTAGTGCCCATACTGAAAGTAAGGGGGGGCTACACATAGTATAATTTTAAGCACAATTTCTGCTTCAACGTCTCAAATCCAGCACATGTTTATCTCATATGTTCGATATGGACTGACTTGCTAGGTTAAAGTACTGAATATACTCGAGTATAAGCCGACCCGAATATAAGCTGAGGCACCTAATTTTACCACAAAAAAATGGGAAAACGTATTGACTCGTGTCCATGCCTCACTGTGTCCATGCCTCACTGTGGCCATGCCTCACTGTGCCCATGACTAGACTGATGTTTAACATGGGACTCTAGTGAAGGGGGTGCCCGGGTTTGAAAAATCTGTGCTCCCCAGCCATAGGTCCCCCAGGCAACAAACTTTGCACACTTGTAGAGGAGAACTTGGGCTACAGGGGACCTACGACCGGCTGGTACAGGGTCCCCAAAATCACCGGAGAAATTACCGTTTAACATGAGATTCTATGGAAGGGGTGCCCGCTTTTGAAAAATCGGTGCTCCCCGGCCGTAGGTCCCACGGACAACTAACTTTGCACACTTGTAGAGGAAGAGTGGGGCTACATGTGTACCAAGTTTGGGGACCCCACAGTCCGGGAGATCAGGCACAAAAAGGTGACTTGAGTATAAGCCGAGGGGGGCATTTTCAGCAGTGTTCATCATGCTTTACTGTCATAAAAAAAAAAAAAAAAACGGGCGAGGTGCACGTCTCATTATGTAGGATGCAGGTAACTGTCACAAAAATATCAATCCAGAAAAGTCCCTGCATTCCCAAACCTCTTGCTCAATATGTTGAATATATTCTAGGTACAGTTGTTATACCTGGAATACCTGGAATACATTCAACATACTGAGCAAGAGGTTTTCTGGATTAATATACACAAAATTCCGAAAAGTATTGGGACACCTGCATTTACACGCAATGAACTTTAACGGCATTCCAGTCTTAATCCTCGTACACACGACCGGTTTTCTCGGCAAGAAAACTGCTGGGAGAGCTTTTTGCCGCGAAAACCGTGCGTGTGTATGCTTTCTCGTTGAGAAAACTGCCGGGAATCCCGACGAGAAAAATAGAGAACCTGCTCTCTATTTTTTCGTCTGGATTCTCGGCAGAGTGTTTCCTGCCGAGAAAACTATACGTCAGTATGCTTACCTGTCCCCAGGTAAACCCGCGCATGCTCGATGAGACTTCGATGCATGCGCGGTAGCACACAAGGGTAGTGTAGGGTGTAGCAAGAGGCGACAACGGCATCGATTGTGACGAGCGCCGGCTCGTCGTAGTCGATTGACGTCACCGCATTCTTGCCATTCAAAAGAACGGCGGTTCTTTTAACCTCCCTGGCGGTATGATTCTTTCAGAAAAAAGGTGCTCAAAGCGGTACCATTATTTGCAAGGAAATTTGGCGTTTTATATTGTAGGTCTGTAATTTTTAGAAATAACTCACTTAAATCTGACCAAACAAGATTCTAATAGGCATCCCGGGTATGACATTTTTTTAAAAACAAAATTATAAATTATAATCTAATAAATAATTATAAATAATTATAACAAATAATAATATAATTATAATAAAAATTATTCAATAATGTAATCAAATCAAAATCACTGAAATTTGCTCAGTTGCAGAATTGTCGCTGTCATTATTATTTTTTTTTTATGACGAATTTCCCCACAAATCGCTATCGCACAATTCTGCAAGTGATTATAATTTATTATCGCTGTTTTTTAGCTGATCTAAAACCATTTTTGACATAAAGGGACACTTTTGGTTGCTATGGACAATCTACAGTTTGCAGGCAGAAAAAAAAGGTTTTTATTATATAAAAGTACATGTAGGGCACTGGGCAGACCACTAGGGACAAGGGGGTGTGTGTATTTTTTACATACAGTACTGTAATCTATAAGATTACAGTATACTGTATGTAATGTGTTTGTTTACTTTTTTGAATTTGGTGCCGTTCTCCGCTCCTGTGCATCGTAACGTCGCAGGGAACGGAGATCGGCGGCACAGGAGGACGCTGTGTGAATCGAGCGAGGTCCCGCTCTCGCTCACACAGCGCGGTGGCATCGCTGGATCCAGGGACAAGGTAAGTAAACACTCCCTGTGGATCCAGCAAAGCAAGCCCGAGTCTGACTCGGGGTTACCGCTCGCAGCAGGAAAATCTAACCCCAAGTCAGACTCGGGAATACCGCCTGGCTGGTTAAAAGGCCGTCTGTATGCAAGGCAAGCTTGCCAGGAATCCCGTCAGGAAAACCAATGTTTTTTTCCTGATGGGATTCCCGGCCGTGTGTACAGGGCTTTAGTCTGTAGGGTTTATTGTTGAGTTGGCCCACCCTCTGCAGCAATAACTGCTTCAACTCTTCTGGGAAGGCTGTGCACATAGTTTAGGAGTGTGTCTATGGGAATATTTTCCCATTCTTCGAGAAGCGCATTTGTGAGGTCAGGCACTGATGTTGGATGAGAAGGCCTGGCTCGCATTCTCTGCTCTAATTCATCCAAAAGGTGTTCTATTGAGTTGAGGTCTGGACTCTGTGCAGGCCAGTCATGTTCCTCCACCCCAAACTCACTGATCCAAGTCTTTATGGACCTTGCTTTGTGTACAGGTCCAAATCATTTGGTGGAGGGGGGATTATGGTGCTGGGATGCTCTTCAGGGGTTGGGCTTGGCCCCTTAGTTCCAGTGAAGGGAACTCTTAATGCATCAGCATACCAAGAAATTTTGGGCTATTTCATGCTCCCAACTTTATGGGAACAGTTTGGGGATGGCCCCCTTCCTGTTCCAACATGACTGCGCACCAGTGCACAAAGCAAGGTCCATAAAGACATGGATGAGCGAGTTTGGGGTGGAGGAACTTGACTGGCCTGCACAGATTCCTGACCTCAACTCGATAGAACACCTTTGGAATGAATTATGTCCTGTACACACGATCGGTTCGTCTGATGAAAACGGACCATTTTCATCGGACGAACCGATCGTGTGTGGGCTCCATCAGTTTTTTTTCCCATCGGTGAAAAAAAATAGAACCTGTTTTAAAATTTTCGTATGGTTAAAAAAACGATAGAAAAAAACGATCGTCTGTGGGAAAACCCATCGGTAAAAAATCAATACATGCTCAGAATCAAGTCGACGCATGCTCGGAAGCATTGAACTTAATTTTTCTCTGCACGTCATTGTGTTTTACGTCACCGCGTTGGACACGATCGGATTTTTAACCGATGGTGTGTAGGCAAGACTGATGAAAGTCAGCTTCATCGGATATCTGATGAAAAAATCCAACCATTCGTTTTCATCAGACTAACCCATGGGTCTTCAAACTACGGCCCTCCAGTTGTTCAGGAACTACAATTCCCATCATGCCCAGTCATGTCTGTGAATGTCAGTGTGTTACAATGTGTCATGGGATGTGTAGTTCTACAACAGCTGGAGGGCCGTAGTTTGAGGATCCCTGGACTAACCGATCGTGTGTACAGGGCATTCGAGTGGAGATTGCGAGCTATATCTTCTCTTCCACATCAATGCCTGACCTCACATATTCTCTTCTGGAAGAATGGTGAAACATTCCCATAACCACAGTCCTATACATTGTGGACAGCCTTCCCAGAAGAGTTGAAGCTGTTATACCTGCAAAGGGTGGGCCAACTCAATATTTAACCCTACGGACCAAGACTGGGATGTCATTAACGTTCATGTGCGTGTAAAGGCAGACGACCCAATACTTTTTGTCTTATAGTTTGTGTGTGTGTATATATATATATATATAACTTATATATACACAGTATATTGTCTAGTTGAAAAGGACACAATTTCATCCAGTTCAACTAATAGAAGGGAAAGTATATACCGTATATACTCGAGTATAAGCCGACCTGAATATAAGCCGAGGCACCTAATTTTACCACAAAAAACTGGGAAAACGTATTGACGCGAGTATAAGCCTAGGGTGTGCATCTGCATGCCTCACTGTGCCTCACTTTGCCTCACTGTGCCCATGCCTCACTGTGCCTATTCCTCACTGTGCCTCACTTTGCCTCACTGTGCCTATGCCTCACTGTGCCTATGCCTCACTGTGCCTATGCCTCACTGTGCCCATGCCTCACTGTGCCCATGCCTCACTGTGCCCATGCCTCACTGTGCCCATGCCTCACTGTGCCTATGCCTCACTGTGCCCATGCCTCACTGTGCCCATGCCTCACTGTGCCCATGCCTCACTGCCGGCCTGTACCGGGTCCCCAAAGTTACCGGAGAAATTACCGTTTTACATGGGAGTCTATGGAAGGGGTGCCCGACTTTGAAAAGAAAAACAGACAACAAACTTTGCACACTTGTAGAGGAAGAGTGTGGTTACATGTGTGGCAAGTATGGGGTCCAGGGGACCTACAGCCGGCACCGGGTCCCCAAAGTCGAAGAGATCAGGCGCAAAAAGGTGACTCGAGTATTAGCCGAGGGGGGCATTTTCAGCATAAAAAAATGTGCTGAACAACTCGGCTTATACTCGAGTATATACGGTATGTGTGTGTCTTTTGTGTACCTACTATACTGAGTAATGATGATGAGTTTCCACATCAAATTGTAAATAAAAATGCTTTGTAATCTTTGTAGAGACATTTGAATCAGCAGATCAATATGACAATATTTAAACATTCATTTGTGCATTTTAGGTTGTAATCCTTTTCATATTGTAAAGCATTGTATTGCTGAAGTGTTCACCGGATTGAAAAATATGCTGTATCTAATTATATGAACAATTTATGAAGGAACATATCTTTGTGTTTAATTTCTATTTCTTATAGTGTCTATGCTCATACTTCTTATTCCTGTGTATACATTCAATGTCATAATGATGAGAGTATACAGTATAGCAATGGAGAGACTTAATAGGATTCTACAGCATTACTGGAAGCTGACCAAGCAAAACAAAGGAACAGATTACTGAACTCATGTAAGCATAATCCAAAGTTTGTGCGATTCCTGTCTGCCAAGGTTACATGCTAACAGAAGCATACAACAATAAAAAATATTTTGCCTATTACGTTTATTAAATCTACATCTTTTTTTACATTAGGGATATTAATATGGTGCACACTGAAAGATAAGATATTACATTTAGTTACTCCTTTTTATTACATTGGGGTTTTATTATGGTGTATCCTGGAAGATGAGATATGCAATGTAAAATAATACACTAAATACTTCTCTTGAAATACAAAAAAAAAGTTCTCTCCAAATAACATCAGATTCTACACAAATCACAAAATTAGATATGAACAATACTAGAACTTTCAATTCTCATAATTAAGGAAAGTTTGCAAACATGCTAAACAAAGTCTATCCTTGCAACAAATATTTGCATTCTAATGTTTAAAGATTCATGGAAAAAATAGAATTTTTATAATAAATAAATAATACAGATTGAATTTACTGGAAAAAAAAAGTACAAAATGTTTTAGTTATTATTGTATATGTCAGTCAGGTAGGCACTTGTTATACTTTACTATAGCATTTACAGTGGTATTTAAAGATCCCGGGTATACAATCAACTCATAGGCATGTTAGTATTCAGCCCTCTCATGAATATTCATGTATGTGGTAAGCCTCTTCTCAGGTGAAAGGATAATGGTTTCTCTGACAGTGTGAGCTGCATCAATCCCCCAAATCCTAAATTAAACTCACTGCTGTGTCAGGGAAATTTTTACTCCACTGCCAGATAGGGGCAATTTTCCTGTTCTGGGAATTGTACGGGTTTTTAATGGGCCTGGTCCTTTTCATGAATTTTTGTGGCTATGGTAAGATTTCATTTGAGGCAGAATTTGATTGCATTGGATTTGCCGTCCGATGACAGCTTTCTCTAAAAAAGGATTACACTACACTGAGGTGAGTACCTTGTTTAATTTTTGTCTAAAATGTAATTACCATTATATTGGAGACCACATGGGCACATACATTAAATGAGCACATATATGTGTAGATTATTTTACAGGGCAATATGCTTTTTTCAATATAAAATGCAAATATTACAGTTGGAGAGTAATTAAAATGGCCTGAAAAATAAAACCTAAACCTAAACCTAAAACCTAAAATAACACCTAAAATAAAAATAGGAAAGGAGCTAATATATTTAATAGTTTGGATGGTACAATACAAGTTAGTATTGCAAGTAATTTCATAATTTTAATACAAGAGGTAGCTTGCCATTATTTATTGCTTACCTGATATGTATAAAACAAAAAACACTAAAAATTCAATTGTGTTTACATGTGATGTAGTGTTTTTAGTTTTGGCTAGAATAGAGAAAGGTTAGACCATCTATCAAGTTATTGATGCTGTTTTTTCTACTCTGGAGACTCACCCATTTATGTGTATTGATGATCAATGTCACAGAGATTCAATTTTAGATTTGTCATTAAAACAAGAGATGTGTGCGTGTGTGGGTAGTTATGGGGGAATGCATATTCTGGGGTACGCACAATTTAATTTTACTTAAACTTGCCATAAAATATTCTCTATATTTACCTCTCTACCCATAAAATTGAAAAAATCCTAAACAAGATCCCTGGGAGCAGTGTTGGCACATGGCCATCTAGAGCCCAGGGCAAGCATGGCAATTTACTCTCCCCAAAGATGTTTGATTAAGTGTGCAATTTACTCCCCCCCCCCAAAAAAAAATATTGAGCCCTGATATGCATCTGTACCCTCTAAGCACAAATCCCCCTTCCTCCCAGTACAAATCCAACCCTCTGCTTAAATCCCCCCCTTCTGGCACAAATCTCCCTCCCCCACATCTCTCCCAGCTCAAATCCTCTCACTCCCCATATGCCTCCAGTACAAATACCCCCCCCCCCCCCCCAATTTCCCCTCCTAGCACAAATCCTCTGCCCCCCTCCAAATTTTTCTTCCTAGCAGCACAAGTATCCCACAATCATCCCTGCTAAAAAAAAAAATTCTCATCAGAGCACATATCCCCCCCCCAACCACCACCATATTGTCTTTGCTAGCGCAAACCCCACACATTCCTCCTCCTAGTACAAGTCCTCCTCACCCATCCGTCCTTCCAAATACAAATCTCCCAAATCACCACTCCTAGCACACCTCCCCAAATGTCCCCTCCTAGAACAATTATTTTCCCCTGCCACCCCCCCCAAATCCCCCTCCTACCACAAATTCCCTCCCCCCCCATCTCACATAATTCCCGCCCACCCCTTGTCCCGGCCCTGCTGGGGAGAGGAGGACACAGAGTGTGCTTTACACCCCTTCACCTAATCTCCGCCCACCAATTTTTTAGGATGGCCAGATCTTGGTATCAATACCACAGTTGCGCGGTCTTTTACTCATACCATTTGTATGCACAGTGCTACATAAACTGATTTATTCAGTTCAGGATGGGCTGTATCCATTTCCCTGAGCCTTGTGGCTACGAGGAGCGGTCCTATTTTGTCGTAGACACCATGAACTCCTAGCTCCACTTTTTATTCACAGCTACAATTAGTTCAAAAAGTTTAAATGTATGGAACCCTGATTGATGATCACAATAAAATGAAAAGAGAGGTTCGGGGGGGGGGGGGGGGGTAGTCCCAGATGGTAAAGTAAGGACTTCCGTTATGAGAGAAAAATATACATCTTTTGTGCCTGCAATTGTGCCGGGCTCAGTAGCCTAAGGCCCCGTACACACGACCAAACATGTATGCTGAAACTGGTCCGCGGACCAGTTTCAGCATACATGTTTGGTCGTGTGTAGGCGCGAGCGGGCCGAATTCCAGCAAACATTTGCCCGCCGGGCCTTTTCCCAGCGGGCAAATATTCGTGGACGTGTTTTAAAACCGTCCGCTGGAATCCTGCCCGCTCGGACATGTACGGTCGTCAGTACAGACCTACCGTACATGTCCAGGCGCCCGCCGTCCCTCGCATGCGTCGAATGACTTTGACGCATGCGTGGAAGCCTTTAAATGGCAGGCCCGCCCACGTCTCCGCGTCATCGCCGAGTCATCGTCGCGGCGACGACGCGGACACGCCCCGCGTATTGTTTACGCACGGACTTCTGTACAATGGTGTGTACAACCATCGTACAGAAGCCCTCTGGCAGGCATGTACGGTGAAAACGGTCCGACGGACCGCTTTCATCGTACATGTTTGGTCGTGAGTACCCGGCCTTAGACAAGACATACCTATACATTTTTTGGGAACTGTACTTGCTAATTTGGACACTGTCATATCATAGATGTCATCATAATACATGATGCCACGGGAAAAATACAGTATTAAGTGTAACGTAATACTTAAAAATATACTAACATTGTTATTCACCACAGCCCTCATGTAGGTGTTCTTTAGACACTAGATCTAACCTCAAACTGTATTTACCTACAGTACCCAAATTAGTGGAAATAGAATTAATGAAATATAATTTTAAATATAAAGGGCCAGATTCACAGAGAGATACGGCGGTGTATCTCCTGATACGCCGTTGTATCTCTGACTTACACTGGTCGTATCTATGCGCCTGATTCATAGAATCAGTTACGCATAGATATGGCTAAGATCCGACAGGTGTAACTGTGTTACACCGTCGGATCTTATTTTCAATTTGAAAATGGCGCGGGGGGCGTTCCCGCTGATTTACGCTGAATAATATGTAAATCAGCGAGATACGCAAATTCACGAATGTACGCGGACCCGACGCAGTTTGTTACGACGTTTCCGTAGCGGTTTTCCCGGCGTATACTTACCCCTACTTCTATGAGGCGCAGCCAATGTTAAGTATAGCCGTCGTTCCCGCGTCGATTTTGAATTTTTTTACGTCGTTTGCGTACGCCGATTCAGAAACCCACGCGACGCAAGTTACGCTCACGTCGAAACCACTGACGTCCTAGTGACGTCAGTGGGAGCAATGCACGTCTGATTTAAATAGTACACTCCCCCTAGCCGTGGAATTTGAATTCCGCCGGGGGATTTGCGAGATGCCGCCGCAAGCAGGGCTGTGGAGTCGGAGTCGGAGTCGAAGTCGAGGAGTCGGAGTCGGGGGAAATTTTGGGTACCTGGAGTCGGAGTCGGAGTCGGCAAACAATGCACCGACTCCGACTCCGACTAAATTTAGATTGGAATAAAAAAAAAAAAAGCAAGTTTAAATGTCCCAATTCACAAAAAGTTATAATTAATGACTTCTCTACTGTAAGAATAAAGACCAATGCATGCAGTGCCTCACGTAACCGCAAAACGAACACGTTAAGTGACCGTGAAGAAGCATGCTTTTCATGTGCTTCACTATATGGCACGCAACGCACAATTAGGAGCTGCAATACTTATACTTTCCATAGTGTTGTGTTCTGCTTTTACAGGGAACGCAGCGTCCATGTGTAACCTAGCCTCTCACTGATAAGGGATTAAATAAATATGTTTTTTGCAGGACTAGAGAGTGAGACACTTGTATAAGTGAAGGGAATGGAGGGCCAATAGTTCAAGACTGAAGCTGTAAACCATTGGAAAAACTGCTGTCATTTAGCTAAGGCTATAAAAACTTGTAAACTCAGATTTTTAGCTTAAACTTTAAACATGACTATGGGATTCTCCTAGGAAAATCATGTTTTGGAATAAATGCCCCTTCCTGGATCCTCCCACTGCCCTATCTTCAGCAGCAGATTTGTTTTCATTGTGTTTGGCTTTTGCTTAAAGTGGAGTTCCACCCATATTTTTATGTTTGTCTGTGCTGCATGCTCTAATCTCATAGTGTTCAGAATGGACAATTTTTATTTAATTTGTTGCTTGTAAATACCTTTATTTTGTAGTCCTTCATTACTTCCTCCTCCTTATTTGCCTAGGCTATTTGCAAGGGTTTCTGGCATAGGCATCATGTTTCCCAGTAGTCCTTGCAAACCTGACTGAAACCTATTACATTGCTTGTGCACTGAGCATGTGCAAGATATGCAAAGCTGAAATCCAGGAAGTCATACAGTCTGGCTTCATGATGTCCACACTTAAGATGGCCACGGTCTATTTCTAGATTATAAATCTAAATGCTGTAACAACCTAACAAAACGGACCTTACTTTACAGACTAACTTTACTAGAATACATTAAGCTTGTGTATTACAGGAGTATTTATATTTAAAAAGTGAAATTGTGGGTGGAACTCCCCTTTAAACTGTGCAATACAGTAGACTGTTGGCTTCCCAGCCAGTAGTCCTGTGGTAGGTTGCGTTTCTTTCCCTCAAGGAATGTGTAAAATACATTTGCATATTAATACAGAGGAGTCGGAGTCGGAGTCGGAGTCGGAAGTACATAAAACTGAGGAGTCGGAGTCGGAACATTTATCTACCGACTCCACAGCCCTGGCCGCAAGTTTGGAGGTAAGTGGTTTGTGAATTACCCACTTGCCTCTCAAACTTGCGGCAGCGTATCTTAAATCAGATAGATCACGCGGATCTAAAGATCCGCTGATCTACCTGAATCTGGCCCAAAGTTTGCAAAACACTTGGACGAAACCTAATTGTTGAGAAGGCATTGAATCCCTGAATGCCTACTCCCCATATTTATTTATTCATATAATGAATTAAGGGCACTTTCACACTGGGGCGGCGGGTCCATTAGCGGTAAAGCACCACTAGTTTTAGCGGCGCTTTATTGTCGATTTAACTGTGCTTTCCATCCGCTAGGGGGCGCTGTGATGGACTTTTTACCTATATGTCAGTTTAATCCTCCCTGCTTGTTTAAGGCTGTTAATTGTAATTACTCTTCTGCAGCTAGCCCTGTTTCAAATGCATTGTGATGGACTTTTTACCTATATGCTTCAGTTTAATCCTCCCTGCTTGTTTAAGGCTGTTAATTGTAATTACTCTTCTGCAGCTAGCCCTGTTTCAAATGTTAATTGTTCTAGCCCTGTGTTTACTGGTTACTGTGATTAGATAAGTGGCTCATGTTAAGTATGCTGATTGCTTCATTGTGGTAATTATCTCTCTATATGCGGAGCCGAACCGGCTAGCTACTGAGTAGTTCAAAGAAATATCTTTATTCCAAAGGAGCTGTATTAAAGACCCCCCACTGTGTGAGGGGGGGCGGAGATTTGTCATTGTAACAGTTGTAACCACATATAAGCTCTGGTTTCTGACTATTAAAAAACTCTGTGTTATACCAGCATTAAGCCTTGGCTCATGTATGGATGCTGCTGTGATTTATTTTATGGGAAGAAGGGAACGTTGACGGGGATATCATACCGATACCGTCACAAATTGGTTGGCAGCAGCGGGATCTTTCCTTCTACCCTCCTTTACACCCGGATTCCAAGCAGACACTGGGAACAGTGAATGGAAGGCTGCTACACCCGGCTTAAAAGAAATACACTGAAAGAACTACTGGAAGTTCGTGGAAGGATTGCTAGCAACAAAACCAAGCGGGTCATCATAGCAGAATTAATGGAGCTAGACCAGGAGAACGGGATTGCAGCAACGCCAGCAGTACAAGAGATGGAGACACCAGTGATTCAGGAGGAGTCACCAACCAACAAGCTAATGAGAGAGAAGCTAGCGTGGTTCGGCCCGAACCCAACGCCAGATGTGGTACTGAAAGTGATGGACATGTTAGTAAACGCAGAGCTACAGTTAAAACTGGCAGCAGTCCAACAAGCAGCCGCACCTTCTCCAAACAGTGAGTACAGCACAGCAGACGCAAGGAAGATTCCGTTTAGCGCTTTTAAAGCTTTTGATGAAAAGGACTGTGAGATTGATAACTACCTGGCGGACTTTGAGCGACAATGTAACCTGCACCGAATAGCGAGAGGAGAGTGGGTTGCAATATTGTCAGGCAAACTGTCAGGCAAAGCTTCTGATGCTTTCCGGACCGTGCCAGATCAGGATATTCATAGCTACGCCAGGGTTAAAGAAGCGCTCCTGGCTCGTTATGCAGTAACCCCAGAGTCCCACCGACAGAAGTTCAGGGACTCACGCAAAACCACGAAAGACTCTTACGCGGAATGGGCATGCCAGTTGTCCCTGTCGGCCTCTAACTGGGTTAATAGCAGCCAGGCCACCACCGCAGAGGACATTTTGCAACTAATGCTCCTGGAGCAATTTTACAATCACATCCAGACAGATGTCAAAGATTGGGTGAGAGATCGCAGGCCCATGACTCTACCAGAGGCCGCGATGTTGGCGGATGAATATGCGGATACTCGCAAGACAAACCAGGTCACACCACGGGTACAACCTCCACGACCAACGGCGCCCTCACACCCACCAGCCGCTAGATACCAACCGCCTAACAGACCGATGACATCTAGCCCTCGCTATCCACGCCAGGAGGACAACGAACAACGCTGCTTCCGGTGCAAACAGCTCGGTCACTTCAAGCAGAATTGCCCCCTGAATGACAACACCAGGTCAAATTGGTCTCAACCTGGGTACCGCCCACCAGCAGCAGCCCATTGTGTAGACTCGGCTTGGGATCCCCAGGAGCTGGGTCCGGAAGAACCATTGGGCCCCCTTTACGAAGCCCTCACGGTACAATCTGTTATTACGGACAACCGGAAACACCATTGTCAGCTGGTCATGGTTAACGGAAAAACCGCCCGAGGATTAAGAGACAGTGGGGCGACCATCACTTTGGTACAAAGACACCTTATTACTGCATCAGAGAAACCGGGGAAATCAATTGCTGTGAAAGTGGCAGGGGGGGCAGTATACCGTATTCCTACTGCACAGGTACACCTGGACTGGGGTGCGGGAGCTGGCGATGTTCATGTGGGCGTCATGAAAGACTTACCTTCTGAAGTCATCTTGGGCAACGACATTGGGCCCCTGACTTCGGCGTTCGCCTCTACCACCGCTCAGGAGGCCCACGCAGTAACCACCAGAGCACAAAGTCGCGCTGCCGAGAGCCATCCGCTTCCTACTGAGACCCAGGTAAGCCAACCCAACCTACCCTTGACTGTGGAACCCCTACCCTGGGACACCCCAGAGGACTTTGGGCGGGAGGTGACCGGAGACCCTTCCCTCAGAAAGTATCGAGAGAAAGCCAGGAGGGGCCAAGGGGGGTTAGAGAAGGAGCAATTTATCTGGGAGGAAGGCCGCTTGTACAGGCTCACCGAGACCCGGGGTAATGCCCCAGGGCCTAAGCAAAAACGCCAGCTGGTAGTTCCCCGGAAGTACCGGCAGGAGTTATTGAGGATTGGGCACGACGTACCCTTGGCAGGCCATTTGGGAATACGCAAGACAGGGTATCGGATAACCCAGAACTTTTTCTGGCCTGGGGTATCCGACGACGTCAGGGCGTATTGTCAAACGTGCGAGGTATGCCAACGTATAGGTAAAAAGGGAGACCACCCAAAGGCTAAACTAGTTTCCATGCCCATTATTGAAGAACCGTTCACAAGGGTAGCCGTGGACATTATAGGGCCCCTGGCTCAACCTAGCCGTTCCGGCAAGCGGTATATACTCACCGTAGTAGACTACGCCACCCGTTACCCCGAAGCGGTAGCTCTCTCTAACATACAGGCTGAGACTGTAGCAGAGGCCCTAGTTAAAGTATTTTCCCGAGTAGGCTTTCCCAAGGAGGTTCTGTCCGACCAAGGTACCCAATTCACGGCCGAGGTAACCCAGCAGATATGGAAAACCTGTGGAGTTAAATCCCTGACTAGCTCCCCATACCACCCCCAGACTAACGGCCTGTGCGAGCGCTTCAATGGAACGCTAAAGCAAATGTTGAAATCGTTCACAGGGGCGTACAAGGATTGGGAGCGATTCCTGCCGCACCTTCTCTTTGCCTACCGAGAGGTACCGCAGGAATCGACCGGATTCTCACCCTTCGAACTTCTCTATGGGAGGCGGGTGAGGGGGCCCTTAGATCTCATCAAGGATCACTGGGAGGGGCAAACAGAAATTGAGGGGACCCCGGTTGTACCTTATGTCCTGGAGCTGAGGGATCGCATGGAGGAATTAGCCCAGACAGTGCGAGGAAACCTCCAGGCGGCCCAACAGCGCCAGAAGGTATGGTATGACCGACGGGCTAGGCACCGGAGCTTTCAGATAGGCCAAAAGGTCATGGTATTAAGGCCGGTCCGAACTGACAAGCTCCAGGCTGCCTGGCAGGGCCCCTATAAAGTTATAGGACAGATATGCGACACTACCTACACGATAGCCAGTTGCGAGGATGAAGATGTGAAACGAACCTTTCACATCAACATGCTCAAGGCCTATCAGGAACGGGCAGAGGAGGTAGCCGCTATCTGTGCACCAGCAGGAGAAGACACAGAGACCCTACCCCTTCCCGACCTATTGGGCAGTAGCAAAGGGATGACCCAGATAGAGAAAGTCCAGCTAGGTGAACAGCTGGAGCCGCAAGAGCGGGCTCAAGCTGGCCGCTTACTAGAAGAAAAACAGGCCACATTCTCGCAGGAGCCTGGATACACACGCCTAGCCGTACACAAGGTGGAGACTCCAGGACAGACACCCCTGAGACAGCCTCCTTACCGTATCCCCGAAGCAGTCCGGGAAGGAATGCGGAAGGAGATAGATGAGATGCTTCGGCTAGGCGTAATCGAACCCTCAGAAAGTCCTTGGGCCTCGCCGGTAGTCTTAGTGCCAAAGAAGGATGGGACAACCCGCTTCTGTGTAGATTACCGGCGCCTCAACGACAAGACAGTTACGGACGCCTATCCGATGCCTCGGATGGACGAGCTGCTTGACCGTATCTCTGCAGGGAAGTATCTGACCACAATAGACCTATGCAAGGGATATTGGCAGATTCCTCTAGCAGAAGATGCCAGACTCAAGTCGGCCTTCATCACCCCGTTCGGCCTATACCAATTCCGGGTTATGCCGTTCGGGATGAAGAACGCCCCGGCCACCTTCCAACGGATGGTGGATCAGTTACTTGGGGGTCTCCAGAGCTTTGCATGCGCTTATCTGGATGACATCGCCATCTACAGCAATACATGGGAAGCGCACCTAGAACACGTAGGGGTAGTATTGGATAGGATCAAGGGGGCCGGGCTGACCCTGAAACCCGACAAATGTCATTTGGGTATGGCGGAGGTACAATATTTGGGCCACCGAGTAGGATGTGGTAAGCAACGGCCGGAGCCGGCCAAGATCGAGGCCGTTGCCAATTGGCCCACTCCCCACACCAAGACACAAGTCATGGCTTTCTTGGGCACAGCCGGCTATTACAGACGCTTTGTACCCGACTATAGCGCCCTGGCCAAACCCCTGACCGACTTGACCAAAAAGAAGCTACCCCGACAAGTCCTGTGGTCCCCGGAATGCGAGGTGGCTTTCCAAACCCTAAAGACTGCTCTGGTTAATGCTCCAGTGTTGGTTACCCCAGATCCTAACAAAAGATTTATTGTCCACACAGATGCTTCAATGTTTGGACTGGGGGCAGTACTAAGCCAGATCGGGGAGGATGGAGGAGAGCACCCGGTGGCATACCTGAGTCGGAAGCTGTTGCCAAGGGAGGTCAGTTACGCCACCATTGAAAAAGAGTGTTTGGCCTTGGTATGGGCACTCAAAAAGCTCACACCTTACCTTTATGGCCGGGCTTTCACTCTCATCACCGATCACAACCCCTTGGTGTGGCTTAACCGGGTTTCAGGGGACAACGCCCGTTTGCTACGCTGGAGCTTGGCCTTACAGCCCTATGACTTTACGATTCATTACCGCCCAGGCAAGCAAAACGGGAATGCTGATGGATTGTCACGCCAAACGGAGTTAACTTCGGACTAAAAGCTCTGAACCCGTCAACCCTACTGGACCAGGAAAGGTCCAACCGGCTTTTCCGGAGCAGGGAGAAGAAGGGGGGCCATTGTGATGGACTTTTTACCTATATGTCAGTTTAATCCTCCCTGCTTGTTTAAGGCTGTTAATTGTAATTACTCTTCTGCAGCTAGCCCTGTTTCAAATGCATTGTGATGGACTTTTTACCTATATGCTTCAGTTTAATCCTCCCTGCTTGTTTAAGGCTGTTAATTGTAATTACTCTTCTGCAGCTAGCCCTGTTTCAAATGTTAATTGTTCTAGCCCTGTGTTTACTGGTTACTGTGATTAGATAAGTGGCTCATGTTAAGTATGCTGATTGCTTCATTATGGTAATTATCTCTCTATATGCGGAGCCGAACCGGCTAGCTACTGAGTAGTTCAAAGAAATATCTTTATTCCAAAGGAGCTGTATTGAAGACCCCCCACTGTGTGAGGGGGGGCGGAGATTTGTCATTGTAACAGTTGTAACCACATATAAGCTCTGGTTTCTGACTATTAAAAAACTCTGTGTTATACCAGCATTAAGCCTTGGCTCATGTATGGATGCTGCTGTGATTTCTTTTATGGGAAGAAGGGAACGTTGACGGGGATATCATACCGATACCGTCACAGGCGCTTTTAAAAGGGTTGTAAAGGTTTGTTTTTTATTTTCTAAATAGGTTCCTTTAAGCTAGTGCATTGTTGGTTCACTTACCTTTTCCTTCGATTTCCCTTCTAAATGTTTTTTTCTTTGTTTTCTTTGTCTGAATTTCTCACTTCTTATTCCTCCTCAGTAAGCTGTTCTGGCTGACTAACCCCCAGCCAGAATGGCTCGGATGATGGGGGCAAGCTTACTGAGGAGAAACAGGAAGTGAGAAATTCATACAAAGAAAAAAACAATTAGAAGGGAAATTGAAGGAAAAAGGTTAGTGAACCAACAATGCACTAGCTTAAAGGAATCTATTTAGAAAATAAAAAAAAAACCTTTACAACCCCTTTAACCCCCGCTAGCGACCGAAGAAGGGGTTAATAGCACCCATGTTGCGGAACTTCCGAATCGATTTTACGACACTTCTGAAGCGCTGCTCATTCATTCCAATGAGCAGGGGCGGTGTAGGAGCCTGTATACAGCGCTCCCACACTGCCACAAAGATGTGGCTTGCAGGACTTTTTTTTCCTGTCCCGCAAGCGCACTGCCCCAGTGTGAAAGCACTTGGCTTTTACACAGGAGTGGCATAGGAATCAGTTTTCAGGCGCTTTAAATGCGCTATTTTTATCGCTAAAAGGCCTGAAAGCTGTCTCAGTGTGAAAGTACTCTCATAACGTGTTTGCAAAGGCTTTTTTGGGGGCTTTCTTAGCAGAGCATTAGGTGGAATAAAAACCTTCAATTGGGAGAATGGTCCCTATGACAAATCTGTAAGATGGGAGTTCCATATTCTTTAGATAGATTTTTCTCACATTTCCTGTTGCATCTACAAGACCAGATGTGATGGGGAAAACTCCCCAGCTCGACATATGCAGAAAAACATAAGAATTCCCATGTTTCATCTAAGTAACACAGACTATTTCAGATGTCTAGTATAATTACCGTATTTATCGGTGTATAACACGCACCCTAATGTTAAGAGGGAAGTTTCAGCAAAAAAACTTACATTTTAAATAAATAATTTTGAGGCAAAGTAGCATCCCTGGATGAGAATGGGGCTTTCTCAGTTGTTCTTTGCAGGTTCTGCATACTGGGGGGTCTCCTCTGGGGGTCTGGGAGGCCGCATTGCGACTGCCAT
Source organism: Rana temporaria (assembly GCF_905171775.1). Taxonomy (NCBI): domain Eukaryota; kingdom Metazoa; phylum Chordata; class Amphibia; order Anura; family Ranidae; genus Rana; species Rana temporaria. The sequence continues at coordinate 581,025,515 of NC_053489.1, forward strand.
GTGCTTTACTGTGGCCAGTGATCTAGTGGCTATATTGGGGGGGGGGGCAGGAAGGGTGGTCATTTTGTGGTGGACCTTCCCACTGACTTGTGTGGAAGCTGGTTGGGGAAGTGCAGGGCAGCCATTTTCTTGTAGTCGTGGGGCGGCGGCCATTTTAACCACTTCCCGACCGCCGCATGTATATGTACGTCCACAGAATGGCACGTACAGGCAAATGGGCGTACATGTACGTCCTTGCCTTCTAGAGGGTGGGGGGTCTGATCGGGACCCCCCCCCCCCCCGCTACATACAGCGGTCGGATTCCCACGGGGAGCGATCCGGGACGACGGCGCGGCTATTCGTTTATAGCCGCTCCGTCGCGATCGCTCCCCGGAGCTGAAGAACGAGGAGAGCCGTATGTAAACACGGCTTCCCCGTGCTTCACTATGGAGCTGCATCGATCGAGTGATCCCTTATATAAGGAGACTCGATCGATGACGTCAGTCCTACAGCCACACTACCCTACAGTTGTAAACACACACTAAGTGAACACTAACTCTTACAGCGCCCCCTGTGGTTAACTCCCAAACGGCAACTGTCATTTTCACAATAAACAATGCAATTTAAATGCATTTTTTACTGTGAAAATGACAATGGTCCCAAAAATGTGTCAAAATTGTCCGAAGTGTCCGCCATAATGTCGCAGTCACGAAAAAAATCGCTGATCGCCGCCATTAGTAGTAAAAAAAAAAAAATTAATAAAAATGCAATAAAACTATCCCCTATATTGTAAACGCTATAAATTTTGCGCAAACCAATCGATAAACGCCTATTGCGATTTTTTTTACCAAAAATAGGTAGAAGAATACGTATCGGCCTAAACTGAGGAAAAAATATATTTTTATATATGTTTTTGTGGGATATTTATTATAGCAAAATGTAAAAAATATAGAATTTTTTTCAAAATTGTCGCTCTATTTTTGTTTATAGCGCAAAAAATAAAAACCGCAGAGGTGATCAAATACCACCAAAAGAAAGCTCTATTTGTGGGGAAAAAAGGACGCCAATTTTGTTTGGGAGCCATGTCGCACGACCGCGCAATTGTCTGTTAAAGCGACGCAGTGCCGAATCGCAAAACCTGGCCTGGGCATTTAGCTGCCTAAAGGTCCGGGGCTTAAGTGGTTAAAGATGATCTCCCTCTTAGGCTGAATACAGAGGCGGTCCTTGGGCCAGGAGGGGGCACTGTTTAAGGCATGGTTGGCACTGCAGCATCCACCCCTGGATCACTGACCACAGTCACAGGCAGCATTCATGTTAGAAATCACAGTGCTCTCCTGATGATAGGGTGGTGTTGAGTCCTCCCTGGCATACCTCCCTCTCTACTGTAATTGGCCTGAGAGGGCCCCCCTTCCCCCTGGGTGTCCCAACAAATCAGCTAGGTCCATTAAGGATTTTCCTTACCTATCATACTTTGATACTCTGTTAATAAACTTGGGAACGGTCAAAGCATCTCTTTGTGGTTGCAGAAGTGCTTCACTGTACGCTACCCCCTTGAGGATGAAGAATAAAGCAGGGGGTTTCCCTCCTTTAAGAATTCTGCATTCTGATGAGTTCGTCGCCTGCTCTATGTTTACCTCTGCGGCGTTGCCGTTGTGGCCTGTATTGACGTTGGTGTTCATGGATATGGTGGACCAGTTAGTCAAGAGTCTGAAGTATCCTTGGATGCTGCTTCGCTCCTTTCAAGCTTTCTGTCTTGCCAGTGTGCTTTGGCTCAAATGCTGGTCTGCTGACCAGACTTCTAAAAAGGCCTTGGTGGGTTTCCAGGGACAACATATCTTTAATGTTACCTTGATTGACATCATAAAGAGCTTCATGGGAGGCAAGAGTATTTTCCTCTCACAGGCCAAGAAGGGATTGAACCTTGTCTGGGCCTTCCTTTACTGCCCATAAGAGGCTTTTTCATTCTCCTGGCTCCTCTGACAAGGGATCCAAGCCCTTCAAGACTCCAGGGTGTGGTGCGAAGTGCTCCTGGGTGCTAAGCCTATGGATAAGTATTCTTTAGTCTGAAGGTTTGCCCTGAGCCATTTCCAGGATTAAGGGCCATCATTGCTTTTTCTCTGGCCCATGGACCTCCTCAAACTATGTAAATAGGTCCATGAACTGGTTGTGCCTGCCTACACGATATAACTTCTTTATTATCCACCAGAGAAATTCTTCCCCTCCAATCTTCAGCTTCTGCCATTGCGCCTTTGGTCCCTGTGCAGGGGATTGCAGGATCTGCTGCACCAGGAAGTGATAGTCCCTGTGCCCGAGCCGGAATGATTCCAGGGTTGTTTACTCCAAACTCTTCATGGTTCCAAAAAAGGATGGGTTTGCCCGAGGCAGAAGTTCAAGATTGAATCCATCTGTTCAGTGGTGGCTTCATCACACATAAAAGTAAAAAAACATTCAAAGCTACTGGGGCTCTGCGATCTATTAACCGATTGGTTGTAAACATACACAGCACCAGCAGATAGATCACACAGCCCCAAAAATGTACTAGTGATTGTGTTGTGAATAAAGCTGACCCTTTACTTGATGTGCATTGGTAGGAAAGGAGAGAAAAGAACTCACCCATGCTAGTTCAGCAATGGAGTCAAAGAGCAGGAGATTAGGTACTCTATGCACATGTTCACCTGGGGAATCTAATAACGATTTTTATTATGTGTTAATAAATTTTCTTGAAAACTACTTTATTTAATTGACCTTAGATGTATTTGACTGAATTTTAATAATCGGCTGCCATAATAATGTCATTCTGTTTTATGTTGGTACATACTTTTCATATACCTTTGCAAAATGTGTAATGTAAACCAGCTCAGGTATCGTCTGTATTTAACAGTCTTCAGGGAAAGTCAAAACACAAATGTCAAAAGAAAGTTTGTCACACAAAAGCCTCTAAAACAGTTGTGGTCAACTTGAAAATGATAGAGGGTCTCAAGTGCAGCCCCTGACACTTCCAGAGGGCCAGACAGTAGTAGCACATCTCAGCACCCAAAATTTCAGTCCTGCTGCATTCTTTGCAGCCTATCGCAATGCTCACTGAAGAAGCTGGAATACAATGACACATTGGTGTCATTGAGTACAATAATAACCCCCAGCATTGATTTCAGTAAGTGCAATAATATCTCCCAACATTGGTGTCATTGAGTACAATAATAACCCCCAACATTGGTGTCAGTGAGTGCAATAATAACTCCCAACATTGATGTCAGTTAGTGCAATCATAACCCACAGCCTTGGTGTCAGTGAAACCAATAATAAAGCCCAACATTGGTGTCAGTGGATACAATAACCCCCAACATTAGTGCCAGTAAATGAAATAATAGCCCAGCACTGGTGTCAGTACTATTAACACCCCTACATTGGTGAAATGAATGTGTGCCATATGGCGGTCAGTTCTAGTGAAATTTAACTACCTGGGCAGTGAAAATGAACCCTCTCATCCCACCCCTGTATTGGTTGTTGTGGCTGAAGAAATGTAGGCACCCATCCCCCCCCCCCCCCCTCCGTATTGGTGATCATGGCAGTTCCAGTTAAAGTGGAGTTTGCATCCCAAATTTTTTTTTTCATTATTGTGCTCATTAGACCTAAAAAAGTAAAAAACTCATCTGGAAATGCCTGTTGCTATGCGGTCCCACGAAATCTTCTTTTGAAATCACCTAGGATTCTGACATCATCTCCCTCTAATGCTCCTGGGAAATGTGTGTCATAATTTCCCAGGAACAGTGCCCTGTCCAATTATCACTCCCCATCCAAGACTTCCAGGAAGTAAGTGCTTGTAGGCTTCACAATGCCCACAAGCAAAATGACAACGGTGTAGACATAGTTTTATAAACTATCTTTTTTGAATATCTATGCGGATCGGTGGCGGATTGTAAAATAGTAAGTGACCGGATTTATATTATAAAAACGCAGGATGAAAGGACATACATTTAAAAAATGCTAATTGTGGTTGGAACTCCGCTTTAACAACTCAATTCTCCTTCCTGTGGCTGTGAAGGTTTTCATGTTACTGCTATTTCAGCTTGCTTGCTGTGGTGCATGATGTTACATGTTTTTCTTTCATGTATCAGTATTTTGCACCCTCATGGTAAACCCATTTTCCTACCACCTTTATGGCTGTTGAAATTGAAGTGATTGAGAGGACTCAACTCTAGGTTTAAGCGTGCCCTGGTATTTTAGTATCCAAAAATTTATAAACCCCATATTCTCCTCTTACAGGTAACTTGTATAACAGGTGGTAGGGTCATGGCGTTAAAAAAGTCAGAGGCTACAACAGGCTATTCACTCACTGTACTTAGCCTATTCCTGATCAATCCTGATTACTAAATGCTTAACCTGCAGGTTAAAAAACATGTTCTCATGAATCCTGAGGGAATCCTGAGAGGAGATGCGTGGTTGTTGTTTTTGATGTTGGCCTACATAACTTTTTCTTTTAGCCTCTACAGTACATACCTCCACTCAAACCAAGCCAAAACAAACTCAGGGCAGTTGCAGAAGTGGGCAGTGTCTTTGACTAGAGCATGAAGGCGAAAATTATGCTGCCTATCCCAAACACACCACTGAGCCTCCAAAATATAATTAGCATTTTGCTGTCCCAATACTCTGCCCCTCCTAAAAAATGCCACATAACACTAGGAATTGGAGACTAAGCCCCGGGTGGATCGCGAAGGCCAAGGGGGGCATATATTCAATCATATCTCAATACCTACTGGCAGGACTAATGACCAATCTGCTAGTCCTTACATGGAATGGTGGGCCTTTAAAGTCTCTGTGATGGGGGCTATATTTTGGCAATAAGGGTAGTCGGGTACAGTATAACTATAACACTGTTACCAGATCATGTATAATTATAAATCACATTTTATCAGGAGTTTTCAAACTCCCTCACAAACACAGCCTACACCCTCCTATTGACAACTTGATATACAAATACCCCTTACAGATCTTACCCATTGTCAGTTAAGCAGGCAAAACAGGAAGTTGCTGGCAAAGCTAGTGAAAAACTTCTGGGCACAAACAGATATTCCCTACATTAAACAAGCGGATTTATTTTTAAGCAAATATAGAATTCTAAAACCTTTTGCAAACTACTACAAAAACCTTTATGGTCAACCCACCCTATATCCCACAACACCTTAGAACGATGTTAAATACTTTGAACAACCCAGAGAGGGAATACATCAAATCTGACATTCTTTCACTCCTGAATACCAAAACTCTAGGCCCTGACATCCCACCAGTAGAATTATATCAGTCATATCCAACTGAACTCATCCCTAGAATAGAGATTGCTTTAAAAGAGGTCACACTGATCCCCTTAACCCTAAATGTAAGAGGCCCAAACAGTTTTAATATCAAAGATGGGCAAGGATTCCCCATTATGATCCATATAAAGGCCCATTTCCTTACTGGAAAATTACTGCAAATCTTTACAAAACTCTTAGCCAATAGAGTAGCCCATATCCTAGATACAGTTGGCGATTTTTTTTTCCATCTTCAGAAGCATTAGACAGGGGTGTCCTCTTTCCCCAGACTTATTTATAATGATGATAGAACTCACTGTCTCTGTGATGCATACCTCCCTAAACATCAGTTCAGTGTGATTTTTTGTCATTGGTTGTAAGGACCTTGATGGCTTTTGTCCTAGCAACCAGTAAATGGCAAATACATTCAAACATATTAATAAAGTAATGGACACAAACTTATCATTGACCTGGTTTTAATTATGTTAGAAAGTCTGTCGCAGCCATAGTGATGGATTCTAAAGGCGTTGGTAGTAAGAACTACCTAAATCTGATGCGCATGTTGGCACATGTACCGAAACTGGCACAAGGCTGTCATGAATTCAGTATAGACCATATTAAAAGGACCATACCATCTAACAAAAAAGGAAGGTTACTGCTTAAATAAATCTCCCTGATTGTTTGTAGGTAGGTTAATAATTTTGAGTTGGTTTTGGTCAGAGGAAGTCATATGGCCTGTGCAGCTTTTGTTATCAAATATGGGCACAAAAGGGCAAAGGGGAGGGGGGTGCAGCAAGGAAACACAGGGAAGGGGGAATTTGAGCAAGGGCCATATAGTTAATGAGCCGGAGGGCCCAGCAGGGGGCATATAGTTAGGGAGGAGGACCCTTCCTTATGCTGCTAATGTTTTTGTTGATAATAAAAGCTAATACTATCTATTGTTAAAAATGTTCTTTCCTCCTTCTACCTATCCTGCATACCCTGTGTAAAAAAGACCTGTATACTTACCATTTTTTTTCCATGCCAGTCTGGTCATGATCCTGCAGCTCTGGCTACACTGTTTAAGGGAGTGCTTGACAATGGTTGTGAATTCCTGGTGCGGTGACATCACCCATAGGCTTCCATGGCCCAACGGTTGTCACTCCCTCCTCTGCTCTACAGCAGCCACTAGAAGAATCAGAGCTGCAGGATCATGTGACCAGACCGGATTAAAAAATGGCAAGTACACAGATCTTTTGAACACATGGCATGTAGGACAGGTAGGGGCAGGAGAGAGGGAAACATTTTAAGAAAGGTTAGTATTAGACATATCTTCCACTTTAGGGACACTGGAATAGGCACTGTTTTCTTGGTGTTAGTAGAGTCACAAAATGTGATGTCAGTGTTGTTGGTCAAGGAATATTAGGAACAAATCTGCAAAAATGTGGTATTAAAAAAGTAAAATGGGCTTGAAGGCACCTTCTGTTATTGGTAGGGGTACGATTGATAAAGACTGTGTCATCAGATCATCTGTAATACTATCAGAGTCAATCATATGTTGAAAATGCCAAATTAAATAATTTGACTAATACATTTATTTCAGGTTAGTAACTCACAAAGTACTCATCCCAAAGACAGCATGAAAAATAACATTTTGGAAAGTACAGTAGGTGAGCATCAGCATATACAGTATTTCTCCAAAAGGAGGTCTCTTTTAAAGATCTGTCCTTCTTAAAATCTGAAAAGCCAGTGATCTTTCTATCATAAGACTACTTGGGGTTGAAGCTTGGACAGGAAAAACTTAACACACTGAGGGCCAAATTCTCAAAAGAGATACGCAGACTTAACTGCTGTTCAGCCTGCGTATCCCTGTGCCTAACTTTGGAAACGATTCTCAAAAGGCTTTTTCCAAAGTTAGGCAGAAAATCTGACATGTGTAAGACACTTACACGGTCAGATTTTAGGATGCAGTACCGCATCCGCCACTGGGGGCATTTCTCATTGAAATGCAGCTTTGCGTATGCAAATGAGGACTTAAGCAGATTTTCAAAGCATTTCAGCACTTTGATTTCTGCCTAAGTTCCGAATTTGCCGGCGCAAAACTAGGGCTGGTTTTATAATGTGGAAAGTTAGCCAAACCTTGTAAAGGCCCATTCCAGCGACGGCATTTGGTATGCATTCCTGAGGGAGAACTCCACGGCAATTTTTAAATTCAAAACCGGCATGGGTTCCCCCCCAGGAGCATACCAGGCCCTTAGGTCTGGTATGGGTTGTAAGGAGACCCCCCCACGCCGAAAAATTGACGTAGGGGGTCCCCCTACAATCCATACCAGACCCGTATCCAAAGCACGCTACCCGGCCGGCCAGGAAAGGAGTGGGGACGAGCGAGCGTCCCCCCCCCTCCTGAGCCGTGCCAGGCCGCATGCCCTCAACATGGGGGGGTTGGGTGCTCTGGGGCAGGGGGGCGCACTGCGGGCCCCCCCACCCCAGAGCACCCTGTCCCCATGTTGATGAGGACAGGACCTCTTCCCGACAACCCTTGCCATTGGTTGTCGGGGTATGCGGGCGGGGGCTTATCGGAATCTGGGAGTCCCCTTTAATAAGGGGGCCCCCAGATACCGGCCCCCCACCCTAAGTGAATGGATATGGGGTACATCGTACCCCTATCCATTCACCTGGAGGCAAAAAGTAAAATGTAGTAAACACACAACACAAGGCTTTTTAAAATAATTTATTATTCTGCTCCGGATGCCCCCCCTGTCTTCGTTATTAGCTCAATTACCAGGGGGGGCTTCTTCTTCCACTCTCCGGGGGGGGGTTTCTTCTTCCGCTCTCCGGGGGGGGCTTCTCCGGACTCCGGGGGGCTTCTTCCATCTTCTCCCCTCTTCCGCTGTTGACTCGGCGAACCCCGGTTCTTCTGCAGCTCTCCGGTGCCTTCTTCATCAGCGCTGGCTGCCTGCTATGTTTGTGTGTTAGCTCGATTTCAAACAGGCAGCCGGCCCACGTGGGTACCTGCCGGGGCATGATGGGACGGTGATGCCTATATAAATGTGATGCAAGGCGCGCTTCCATCATTACAGCGACAACAGGCGACGAGGCAACATCGGAAGAGGGGAGAAGACCAGAAGAGAAGATGACGTCACAGAAGACCGCGCCGGCTGCCTGTTTGAAATCGAGCTAACACACAAACATAGCAGGCAGCCAGCGCTGAAGAAGAAGGCACCGGAGAGCTGCAGAAGAACCGGGGTTCGCCGAGTCAACAGCGGAAGAGGGGAGAAGATGGAAGAAGCCCCCCGGAGTCCGGAGAAGCCCCCCCGGAGAGCAGAAGAAGAAACCCCCCCCGGAGAGTGGAAGAAGAAGCCCCCCCTGGTAATTGAGCTAATAACGAAGACAGGGGGGGCATCCGGAGCAGAATAATAAATTATTTTAAAAAGCCTTGTGTTGTGTGTTTACTACATTTTACTTTTTGCCTCCAGGTGAATGGATAGGGGTACGATGTACCCCATATCCATTCACTTAGGGTGGGGGGCCGGTATCTGGGGGCCCCCTTATTAAAGGGGACTCCCAGATTCCGATAAGCCCCCGCCCGCATACCCCGACAACCAATGGCAAGGGTTGTCGGGAAGAGGTCCTGTCCTCATCAACATGGGGACAGGGTGCTCTGGGGTGGGGGGGCCCGCAGTGCGCCCCCCTGCCCCAGAGCACCCAACCCCCCCATGTTGAGGGCATGCGGCCTGGCACGGCTCAGGAGGGGGGGGGGCGCTCGCTCGTCCCCACTCCTTTCCTGGCCGGCCGGGTAGCGTGCTTTGGATACGGAAGAAAAGTGAATACCCTGCGCTGCCTATAGTGCGATAATGGTAGCTGCTAACACAGCTTATTCAAAAAAGCAAAAGTGACAAAAAGATATGTAAGTGTAGCGCTCAGAGTGATATGTTAAATATCAAAATACCATATATGTAAAAATTACACAAAAGATAAATAAATGTGAAACAAAAATAAACAGTCTGTGCAACCCTTTGGGAAAAGGGTAAAACCAATGGATGGATAATATAATAAACTTGATATGATATCCAGTGAAAAACCAAAGTCCACCCAAACTTGATATTCAAAATAATTAATATTGTTGAAGTTCATTATCTCCACATTTCATTCAGGTGAGTGAGAAAAAAATAAAGAAGATGCGTGACTTCAAAAACGATAAAATCCCACCACCGATAAAAGTGCAGGCTTACCAGAACTTATTGACCGCTAGTGGCATATGCCAAGAGAGGTCAATCAAGGCTTATTATGACGGATGTCAGAAAACGATCCTTAGCCAGGAGTTGTAGACCCAATTGGATGATGTATCCGTGGATGGAATAGGTCCCCAGAGACAGACGGGAAACTGTACTGGTGTAAGACTCTCAAAACCAATTGGTTCGATAAAATGACGGTGCATAGGGAAGAGAAAAGAGAGGTGGCCACATAGCGTAACTCCGTATGGTAAAAATAGCGAAGTTTATTCACAGCTGACAAACTTACATTTGGCTGATGTAAAGATTTCTTGCATGCAAAAATGGGGCGACAGTGGAGTCCTCCCGACGCGTTTCGTGGTCAAAAGCACATCGTCTGGGGTGACCCTCCACTGCAGCCCACTCCAATATATATACAGTTCATGTATCCATAGCCAATCAAGTAAAGATCTGACTCACCATCAACACTTAGCACTTACATGCAGCTGTTTGCCTATCCAAGATGGCGCTGCGGCTTGCACTCCAAGCCTCTATATGAAAACTTGTCAGTGAAAGAAAGGAAGTTGATACAATGAATAATATTGAAAAATATTTTGGCAATTAAATACAAAGAAACATGTAAGGATGATTACAATGGCGATGAACCAACTATAAAGTTTATAACAATTTGGCCATTCATCGCCATTGTAATCATCCTTACATGTTTCTTTGTATTTAATTGCCAAAATATTTTTCAATATTTTTCAATATTTTTCACACCATTTAGAAAATAAATTAAAAAGAGGGATCCTCCAATGGAGCTTTGGATAAAACAGAATCTAATTTGGCTCCTTACTAGGCAATTTTACCAGGAGAGCAGGTAAATATTTTTTGATATCATCAGGTGAACCGATGTTCACCTGATGCTGACGTAACTGAATAATTTTTTTTTAATGTCAGATCCCTTCAAGACTGCCTATGCTGATGCTGAGTGACTATCCTGTTATGCTGAGTGACTATCCTTCTCCTCCTCAATGATCATGCTGATAGCTTGTAAGAACATTTTTGGTTCTGGGCACCGCCACCAGTGCCTAAGGCCCAATTTTTCTGCCCCTGTTTAACAGGGGCGTGTAATTACAATTGTTGATGCAATACTTTGCAGCGGGCTCATTCCTGCGCTCCAACTAGAGTATCTGTGAAGGGTTGCAGTGTTGTGGCACCAGCACCAGTGCCTAAGGCCTAATTTTTCTGCACCTGTTTAACAGGGGCGTGTAATTACAATTTGTGATGCAATACTTTGCAGCGGGCTCATTCCTGCGCTCCAACTAGAGTATCTGTGAGGGGTTGCAGTGTTGTGGCACCAGCACCAGTGCCCAAGACCCAATTTTTCTGCCCCTGTTTAACAGGGGCGTGTAATTACAATTTTTGATGCAATACTTTGCAGCGGGCTCATTCCTGCGCTCCAACAAGAGTATCTGTGAGGGGTTGCAGTGTTGTGGCACCAGCACCACCACCACCACCAACAAACGTCACCAAACCAGGAAGTAAAATACTTCCGCGCATGCATTCGACGCATGCGGGAGATTTCTGTCCGCTGGTTAGGTGTACTAACCAGCGGACATGTCGGACGGACGGGTTTCCAGCAGACAAGTTTTAAAGCATGCTTTAAAACTTTTGTCCGCTGGAAACCTGTCCTCTCGGCCAGGAATCCGGTCTGGTCGGCCGTACAGACGACCTAACATGTCCGCGGCAACTGGTCCACGGACCAGTTTCAGGAGACATTTTCCGTCGTGTGTTCGAGGCCTAACTGTGAGGACTTACAGTGTTGTGGCACCAGCGCCAGCACCAAAGGCCCAATTTTTCTACCACTGTTCAACAATGGCATGTAATTACAGTTCTTGACATAATAATAATCACACAGCAGGCCCACCAAGACTAACTGTGAGGGCTTACAGTGTTGTGGCAACACCAACACCTAGGGCCCAAATGTATGCAGAGTATATACGGCAGGCCCCTACTTTCAAACATCCAACTTACAAACAACTCCTACTTGCAAACGGAAGGAGACAACAGGAAGTGAGAGGAAATCTACCCCTAGGATGGGAAATTCTCTTCTATAAGAGGTGTCTCCTGTCCACTGATGCTTTATCACCATTCCTTGTTTCACAAATTTTTTTTTTTTTTCAAAAAATCATTTGTCATTGGGACAGAAAGTGAATTGCAATCTTCTGAATAGATGCACACAGACAGCAAAACAAATGTTACAGGGGTGATAACCCTTCTCTATGTTTTCAGAAAAGCTTAAAAATAGATTTTATGGCTGGAGCTACACTTTAAAAAAAGACCAGTTCACAATTACAAACAGATTCTACTTAACAACAAACCTACAGTCCCTGTCTTGTTTGCACCGCCTATATACTGCTGTTCAAAGTATATAGGGCCAAAGGGGCTTGTAATGACCTGGGGGGAGTTGGGGGAAACCCATGCTATTTTTCTTAATGATTTTCATCCATATTGCAGGGACCAGACATTACATTTAAGCCACAAGCAGTTTTAAATTACTTTTTTCTTATAGTAATCTCATTTTGTGCAGGGACAGTTCTAAACACATGCCACTTCACAGGCATACTATAGACACCCAGCAGGTACGATATTGAAAGGAATTTTTCATTTTTATTTTTTTTTCACTTTAAGCATCATTAAAATCACTGCTCCAGAAAAAACGACAGTTTTTAAAACTTTTTTTTCCATTGATACATGTTCCCTGGGGCAAGACCCGGGTTCTCAAACCTGTTTTCCGACAATAACTTGCATATTAGGCTTTAAAATGAGCACTTTTGAATTAGAACGTTCGAGTCCCATAGACGTCAATGGGGTTCTAAGTGTTCGCACAAACGTTCGGTCCGTTCGAAGGTTCTGCTGCGAACCGAACGGGGGGTGTTCGGCTCATCCCAACTCTGTACTGACCACTGAACCACCTTTTGCTGCAATTACAAATGCAAGTCTTTTTGGGTATGTCTCTACCAGCTTGGCACATCTAGAGAGTGAACTTTTTGCTCAGTTTTCTTTGCAAAATTGGAAGGAAATGGAAGAAAGCACCAAACCGGCATTGTGTAGCACAATTTATTAAGTAAAATACCCGGGCAGCCTGACGCCGGTCTCCCTGCACGGACTCCATGCTCATATTGCTCCCCACAATAGCCAGCTTTCGTCTTCATCAAGGACTACAACACAGCTCCCAGCTCATTACAATCCACTGCAGACAGTCATCCTCTCTCTCACCCTCACCCGTCTCTGAGTTCCATTTGTTTTATATAGTATTTTACTAAATAAATTGTGCTACAATATGCCCTTCCCTTACTATTTTACAGATTATGCATTTTCAGCCCCCATATGAAAGCAGCCTTGACAGCACCACAGTGTCAGACATTTTCAACCAATTGACATTTTTATTCCGATAACACCGGGAAAAGGTATCTTTCAATACTTCTTTTTTAACCTGGTATATGACATTTTATCACTATAGGATGGGCACAGTGTCAGCGCTGTAGTGTTTTTTTTCATGCTTCTTTGCAAAATAGCTCAGATTGGATAGAGAGCGTCTGTGAACAGAAACTTTCAAGCCTTGCCACAGATTCTCAATTTAATTTAGGTCTGGACTTTCACTGGGCCATTCTAACACATGAATATGCTTTGATCTAAACCATCCCATTGTAGCTCTGGCTGTATGTTTAGGGGCGTTGTCCTGCTGGAAGGTGAACCTCCACCCCAGTCTCAAGTCTTTTCCAGACTCCAACAGGTTTTCTTCTAGGATTGCCCTGTACTTGGCATTATCCATCTTCCCATCAACTTTGACCAGTTTTCCTGTCCCTGCTGAAGAATAGCATCCCCACAACATGATGCTGCCACCACCATGCTTCACAATGTAGACGGTGTGTTCAGGGTGATGTGCAGTGTTTGTTTTGATTTTAGGCCAAAAAGTTAAATTTTGATCTCATTTGTTGTGGTTCAGCTTCTGATACATATGTCCATGTCTGGTCGGAATGTGAGAGGATCCGCCCCCTTTGGAATCAGGTATTTCAAGAACATAGTAATGTATATAACGTACCCCTGGTGCCATCTTCTCTCTATTCTCCCCGGCTCTATGGCTTCACAAAAAAAAAGACTTTTCTTTTTCTTTATTTCTGCAGCACCGCAACTCATTCCATTGTACTGGAAAACTACCACTACCCCCACCTCTGTCATTGTGGGTTTCCACTATGAACGATATTATGAGAATGGAGGAAATGCTAGCACTAGATAATGATACCTTTGATAAATATATGCCTTTATGGTTTGTTTGGCTCTGCTTCTCTTCCTCTGATAACCTTACTAATATGTTCTCAACCCTAAGGCCCCTTTCACACGGAGGGATAGAATGGTGCTTTTAGCTCCGGATTTTCTAGTTTTCTACCGCAGCTAAAAGCACACCATGCTTTCCTATGGCCCCATTCACACACAGCGTTTAGCTGCGATTTTGTTGCATGCGGTTTGGTGCGAATAGAAAAAATTGAATTGAATGCGCCCAGGTGCGATTTAGCGCAGCTATATGCACTTAACCGCAGGTAATCGCAGTCTTTTGTGTCAACTGCGGATAGCAGCGTGAGAAAAAACAACAACATGAAGCACATCGTAATAAAAAATAAATAAAAGGGGTTGCTATGGAAATGACTACCGCAGCTAAACGCGGCCGCATGTAACCGCACGTAATCGCAATGTACAAATGCAGCTAATCGCAGTGCCCGGAGCCTTGAATTTCACAGAAAATGTACATGCTTTTAACTGCAGCAAAACAGCCGTCCATGTAAAGGGGCCTTAGAGGGCCCTCCCCACCTCAGCCTTGACTCAGGGCTTCTGGAGATGGTTCTTCATTTTGGGTCCATTGTACACATGACTCTCTAGCAGATCTCTCCCCTTTTATTTTCCTTCTTCTTCTCTATTCTTACTAATCTTGTCTATTTTTTCTTTGTGTCCTCCCCCCTTTTATTTTGTTTTTGTTTTGTTTTTTTGTTTTTTATTTCTATTTTCATTTTTGTTTTTCCTATTTATATGCAATATAGAACAACCTTTTCCCCTACGTTGTTGAATTATGACACCTGCCAAAATGCTTTATGTCTTACTGTTTATTGGCTTGAGGCCAGCTATAGGTGATAGCCACTTGACTGTCTCGATGTCCCTTTTTTTACCATTTGATGTCATGCTTATGTTATTGGAATGTTGTTTGTAAACAAAAACATTTTCAACCGGTTCACACTAGGGCGACACGACTTCCAGCGCGACTTTCAGAGGCGACTCCGACACGACTTGAACATGAACCACAGGGCGATCTGGGGCGATTTACAACACAACTTGAAGTCGTCTCCAGGACAGGAGACTTTCCAGTGGCCAATAAAACAACAATCAGCTCTGGGGGAGGGAGTCGGGCAGGAGAGGTTTCCCTGAGAAATGTATGTTATCTTCCTGGAAAGTAGCTTCAGATAAGACAGTGATCCGACTTCTGAAGCGATTTCCATTGAAATCAATGGGTACAAATCGCCTACAAGTTGGATTGAAGTAGTACAGGAACCTTTTCTGAAGTCGGATCGCCTTGAGTCGTGTGTATTAACACCGCTCCCATTCACTTCCATTGTTTTTCTCTACAGCGCGACTTGGGACGACTTGAGGCGACATGAAGTCGGATCGCAAGTTGCCCCAGTGTGAACCGGCTCTTAATGTTGGTCTCATCTGACCAAAGCACTTTCTTCCATGTTTACTGTGTTTCCCACATGGCTTCTTGCAAACTGAACTTATAATGGCATTCTTTCAACAATGGCTTTCTTCTTGCAACTGTTCTACAAAGGCCATATTCTTTGGAATTTAATAAAAAAAAATGGACACAAAATTGCAATTGTTAAAGCCTATCTCCAGGTTTAATGTCCTTTTTAAATAGTTTGTTTAGGTCAAGCTGACCCAAATTAGTTATTTACTGCACTAACAGATGCACTTGCTGGGCATGCTGTAAAAAAAAAAAAAAAACTACATATAACCTTGGCTACGTAGAGCATGCAGCACACTGTTTTGACAGTGGGATGGAAACTTCCAATCCCACCTTCACAACAAAATAGAGTCAGATTGAGTGCTGTTCAGCCATTCACATGAAGGGCCAGATTCTCAAAGGCGTTACGACGGCGCAACACCATTAGCGCCGTCGTAACACATCATCTGGCCCCGGGTATCTATGCGACTGATTCTCAGAATCAGTTGCGCATAGGTACCCATTAGATCTGACAAGCGTAAGGCTGTTACGCTGTCAGATCTTAAAAGTAATTTTTTTTCCCGCCGCTAGGTGTCGCATCGTCGCTTTTCCCCGTCGTCTATGCAAATGAGGTAAGTACGGCGATTCCCGAACATACGCGAGGTCGACGCAGCGAATTAACGTCGTTTGCGTAGCGTACCCGACGCGTAAGGTTGCCCCTGCTAATTAGCAGGCGCAACCAATGTTAACTATGGCCGTCGTTCCCGCGTCGAATTGAATAAAAATTACGTCGTTTGCGTAAGACGTCCGTGAATGGCGCTGGACGCCATTTACGTATACATCTAGGCAAATGACGTCGGGGCGACGTCATTTAGCGCAATGCACGTCGGGTAATTTACCCGACGGAGCATGCGCAGTACGCTCGGCGCGGGAGCGCGCCTAATTTAAATGGTGCCCGCCCCATTTGAATTGGGCGGGCTTGCGCCGAGCAATCTAACGCTACACCGCCGCAAGTTTACAGGTAAGTGTTCTGAGAATCAGGATTTAAACCTGTAGACCTGCGGCAGTGTAACGTAGAGCTCATACATTACGCTGCCCAGGAGCAGCGCTAATGTATGAGAATCTGGGCCGAAGTTTTCTCTGACTGGCTGAGGTGGACTTGTTTCGTTTGTTGAGGTCTTGTGGTGCCCTGACTTCTTTTTTTTACCAAATAGAGTGTGAAGCAAAAGCCTGATGCTTTTGAGCATTCAGACCTTCCATAATCACTTTGTTATGCAATTTCCTTTTTTTATGTTGGAACAGATTTTTTTGACATATGTTTGTTGATGAAACTGGCATCTCTTGAAAGAGGCTGTTGGTGTTTTTTACTTGAATTTTCACTAGCAACCCGAGGAGATGATTGAATATGTCTAAAGATTGTAGATCTTTTAACCACTTGCTTACTGGGCACATAAACCCCCTTCGTTCCCAAGCGAAATTTCAGCTTCCGGCACTGCGTCGCTTTAACTGACAATTGCGCGGTCGTGCGACGTGACTCCCAAACAAAATTGGCGTCCTTTTTTCCCCACAAATAGAGCTTTCTTTTGGTGGTATTTGATCACCTCTGCGGTTTTTATTTTTTGCGCTATAAACAAAAAAAGAGCGACAATTTAAAAAAAATATATATTTTTTTTACTTGTTGCTATAATAAATATCCCAATTTTTTTTTAAAAAAACTCTTTTTTTTCTCAGTTAAGGCCGATACGTATTTTTCGACGTATTTTTGTAAAAAAAAAAAAAAATCGCAATAAGCGACTGGTTTGCGCAAAAGTTATAGCGCCTACAAATGGGGAACAGAATTATGATTTTTTTTATTATTTTTTTTTTTACTAGTAATGGCGGCGATCTGCGATTTTTATTGGGACTGGGATATTGCGGCGGACGTATCGGACACTTTTGACACAAATTTGACGCCATTCACATTTATACAGCGATCAGTGCTATAAAAATGCACTAATTACTGTATAAATGTGACTGGCAGGGAAGGGGTTAACACTAGGGGGTGAGGAAGGGGTTAAATGTGTATCCTGGGCGTGTTCTAACTGTGTGGGGGGAGGGGGGTGACTGGGGGAGGTGACCGATGCTGTGTCTCTATGTACAAGAGACACAGATCGGTCTCCTCTCCTCTGACAGCACGTGGAGCTCTGTGTTTACACACAGAGCTCCACGTTCCTGCTGTCACCTACCGTGTCACCGACGATCGCGTGTACCCGGCGGACATCGCGGCCGCCAGGTACACGCATCGGGTCTTCGGCGATGTGCCGGGACAGTTTTTACCCACCGCACGCCACCCAGTGGTGCGCGCGGGTAATGCACATAAAAGGCCGTGTTTAAACGGCCACTTGGCACTTGAGAGCCGCGCTGCGGACGTATTTTGTCTATAGCGCGGATCTCAAGTGGTTAAATAGACTCCAACTGGATGTACTGTATCTGGGTGGGTGTACCTTAAAAAGATTTTTGTTGTTCCGATGCTAAAGATTTCTTACTTTTGGGATGCTTCATGAAGGTCTGCTAAGTTTTCTAGTTTCTTCTGTAATCTTTACCTGGTTCATAAGACTTAGGTTCCCTGTAATGACCCCAAAAATGTTTTGATTTTTTCAATCTATCATGAATAAAATTTCAGTGTTCGTCTCTCACCTTGGTAATGACAGAATGTAAGTAACTTTCAAACAAATTAGACCCATCGTGGGGGATTTTTACATCAATTGGTCTTTGGTGCTGAATTAGCCCACCAGGGTTTTATCCAATGCACTCATCTGAATATTAGATAACAAGACTTTGACTGAGGACCTGATAATGTCCACTGAGGCTTCTTCAATAAAGTAAACTGCCAGTATTAAAGTGGAAGTAAACCCATCCGTCATGTGCTGGAAATGTAACACTCCCATTGGTTGTGCTCTCAACCAAACTGTAAAACCATCCAATGGCTGGTGTCATAACTGATCACATGTGCAGCACTATGGCAGTTGTAGATTAAACAGAGGCAAAAATGGCAGCTTCCTTGGCTGAAAACAATAGGAAGGTTTACTTCCACAGTTGTAAAGTATCAGATTTTCTAGTGTTCAATGCTCTGCAGCAAAGCCTTTTCAACAGGGGTCGATCGATTCGAGAAGGTTATTGTGACTGAAAACAAATAAATAACCCATTCAGTTTAAATTAAAATGTTTAACAGGGGGGTAAGCAACCCCCAATAAAACTAGTAAATTTCAATTGGGTAAATCGGCTGATTGTTGGAGAGATGGTAAGGCAGTAGGAACGATGGCCCACTTGTGGTGGGATTGCCCCAAAATTTTAAAATATTGGGAGAAAACATTACACCTGATAAAGGAAATGACTAAAAAAGAAATAATAAAAGACCCATGGGTAGTTTTATTCCACGGAGGGGAAGGAGCAGTAAAACAGTATAAAGAGTCATTGATTCCACACTTGCTAAATGCAGCAAAAAGACTCATCCCCAAAAAATGGCAAGAGATTGAAAGCCCCTCTGGGAATGGATTGACTCGGTAGAAGAAACATACACTATGGAAGGCATAAAATATAATATAGAGGAGAAAAATATAGGGTCTAATGATAAATGGTACTGCTGGAAAGAGTTTAAAAAGACATGGAGTTATGCAGAGAACTTAACGTGGAGTTTCCATTCCAAATTTTTTTATTTTTCATTATTGTGCTCATTAGACCTAAAAAATAAAAAAATAAAAAATAAATGTTTTACTCAGCTGGAAATGCCTGTTGCTATGCGGTCCCACGAAATCTACCTTTGGAATCACCTAGGATTCTGACATCATCTCCCTCTAATGCTCCTGGGAAATGTGTATCATTATTTCCCAGGATGCAGTGCACTACCCAATTACACTCCCCATCCAAGACTTCCAGGAAGTAAGGGCCAGATTCACAAAAGGGATACGACAGCGTATCTGCTGAAAAAGAGCCATTAAGAACACACACCAGGCAGGCTGTATGTATGTTCAAGGAGGACTCTTTATTTTCAAGTACACAGCACACTTTTATACAGAATTTGGAACATCCCACTCCCAACAACCGCTTTCCT
Organism: Rana temporaria; assembly: GCF_905171775.1. Lineage (NCBI taxonomy): Eukaryota > Metazoa > Chordata > Amphibia > Anura > Ranidae > Rana > Rana temporaria. The sequence goes on from NC_053489.1 coordinate 581,044,835, forward strand.
ATTGGTCAATTGTAAAGTATATGCAGTCCTCACTCAGGTCCTCCTTAATCATGCAAATGAGGACTTGAAATAGTCAACAGGGATTGGTCCAATAGCTTGGATAGAAAGACTATTATGTGTATTGAGACAGAAGCCCCAGGGGGTAATCAATGTACACAATAGCCCGGTCTATTTAGCAGAACTTAATTACTACCTCTGAGAGGTTACATTTCTTTAGATAATAACATGCTAATTCAATACTCCTGACAGGAGACTTCTGACCTTTAGAACAATACAAAGTATTTTAGCGTAAACACATACATCTTCAAACACACATTCTAAAAGTCATTTAGTGGAGGTAATTATCTCCTAGAGACGTCCCGTCTCTGACAACCGCTTGTAACTTGCAGAACACAATAAAAGGTATTTCACAAGCCGGTTGCACTTAGCATTTCAATAGCCTGAGCTAAGCATTGAAGGGTCATTGTCTATTGACCTAGTCAGGACAACTAAACCACTTGTAATGTGTCCAGTATCTCCTGCAATGAACTGTCAGTAATGTCCCATCTTCTGAAATACATGAATTAGGATTTCAAGTAGAAACATTCCAGCACTGCAAGGTCCATGACAAGCACAAATAGGGATCAGAACAAGGAGGCAGAAGGCTGGTCCAGGGTGCAGGCTGAGGGTCTAGCACAGGAGACAAGCAACAAGTCCAAAACACAAGCAGAAGGTCAGGGGCTGGAGACAAGTAGCAGGTCCGAGATGCAGGCCGGGGGTCAAGCTCAGATATTGTTTACACATGGCTCTCTGTCCATTTTGGACTATTAATCTAGTATTACTTCTTTAAATTCTTCAATAAATGTAAAGTAATTGTTCCTTTTTCACCTAAAGCCGGCCATAGACCGTTTAAATCTTGGCTGGTTCTGCAGGACCCGTCCGAGATTCAAATCATGTATGGGCAGGCTGAATGCACCCAAATTGATTGATCAATCAACTTGGGTACCGCCAGCCTGTCAGATTTTACATACGATTATTGCTAGTGGCTGTTATAGCTGCTAGCAATTATAACTGTGTTCTCTTCTGGCAGGGGTGGGGGGCGGGGCAAGCTGTCCCATCCGGAAGAAAACAATGGCTCAACGGGAGGGATTTAGTTGATGGGGTAATCAAGCTATTTTCTTTCCTGCAACTGTGCTTGCAGAAAATAAAATCACTCCATCTATGGCTAGCCTAAGTGTAGTATTGTAGCAGAGTAACCATTTACCCACCATCCTCAGATGCGGGCAAACACCAAATTAGTTCTCTACAATCTTTGGATTTCTAGATATGCTTAGGGAGGCTTCCCTCCCAAACATGATGAACCAGTTATCCAGGCAAGTGCCACCAGCCAGGTGAAAGGTCCCCCACTGTCAGAACCGGCATGTGGGCAGCTGGGCAGGAGCCTGATAACACACAGTTTCTCGGATTCTCCAAAAGCTCCTCATGTGCTACTACAGTACTCCAATTCCAGTGGAGTGGCCCTTTGTCCTATTACCCCTCCAGCTATTTGTATTTGTTACCAGAGCAAGCTTGGACTGAGTGATTCTGAGCTTGATGGGCTATTACTATAGAGTTTTATAGAGACTATGCTATGCAGCCGCATGCTACTCTGACAGAAATTGCTGGGAAGTGTCCATGTTTTTTTAGCGGGGGGCATTGATAGTTTAAAACAACTATTAGATAAGCACCTGAAAGACCACAACATACAGGGATATACAATGTAATACTGACATATACTGTATTTATCGGCGTATACCGCGCACTATTTTGTCCTGAAAATCAGGGCAAAATCGTGGGTGCGCGGTATACGCCGATACCCGCTTTCCCGTGCTGAATTTGAATACTGCGCCGGCATATACCGAGCGCAGTACACTCGTGTATCTTCGGGCAGGACGTTGATGTCCTGGACGTACAGGACGTCACCACGAGAGTAGCCGAGCCTGCCCGACGATACACAAGTGTACTTGCGCTCGGTATATGTTGGCGCAGTATTCAAACTCGGCGCGGGAAACGAGCGGGGAGGACGCGAGGACGCTGCAAAAGGACGCCGGACTGGACGAAGAGGACACCCGAAACCGCAGACGGACCCCGGACCCGACGAGGCCACCGATGGACGCCGCGGAAGACACCAAAACTGTAAGTACAAAAAATATTTTTTTCACAGGAATACGGGTCAAGTTTAGGGGTGCGCGCTATACGCGGGAACGCGCTATACCCCGGTAAATACGGTAATCACACTCATAGGTTGGACTTGATGGACTTGTGTCTTTTAACAACCTCACCTACTATATAACTATGTTTGTGCAGCTTCCATAATTGGTTTTGTTTTATTATGCAGTTGTATGCATGCTTTTTCCAATCTGAAGTTAAGCCCTGTACACAGAGGCTGAATATTGGACTGGATCAGCTGGTGCAAAAAAAAATCTGTTATATATTCAGCCTGTGTGTGCGGTTACCAGTCTGACAGAAGCCAGCCAAACGCCCGCCTTCTGTCTAAGGCTGCATTCACATCTATGCGACAGCGGCGTACGGCGTACGCGGTGTATTTTGCCGCGAGTGTGTATCTTTTTTTTTTTTAAGATTCTTCCCATTGCTGTCAATGGGCGAACGCCAATGTCGCCTGAAAAAAAGGGTCCGGGACTTTTTTTCAGGCGACAGGCGTTCGGCGTCTATGAGATGTGAACCATCTCCATAGACAGCAATGGGAATTCTCCCCTCTAGCGGCAGAAGCGTCCGGCGTCGGGCGTTTTGTCGCATAGATGTGAATGGAGCCTAAGGAACATGACCAAAAACGGCCTGCCGATTGGCATCTGATCAGAACTCCCAGCCAATGGCTAAGAGTGCTGACCGGCGTGTTCTGGCGTAGGGGCCGTCCCCCTGTCAGAAGACAATAGCTCAGAGAGATCACTGTACTAAAATCGGATCGTTAATATGGCATCCTCTCGAGCTCTTCAGTTTTTTTTGCTCAGCCCGCTGGGTTGAAAAGAAAAAAAAAAGAGTGTGTACTGGGCTTTACGCTCTGTCTGATCATTCAGTTGATTACCTATATTAGAATACTAGTTGCCCGCTGTCTCTGGCTTTAATACAATGAGTCACTGACCTGAAACAAACATGGGGATTGGAAAATAAGATTGAAGCCAGAATTCCTTATCTACAAATGTGTTTTAAGTAATTGGACCAGAAAACGGAAACCACTGGAACACGACAGCTGGCATTTTCAGAAGTGGAGGCCTGCAATGGCAGCCTCCATATTTGCTTAATACAAACAAGACAAAATATTAATTCACAGTATACAGCCGGAGACATAGGTGACTTGCATAATCAGAAGCAAGTGTCCAATTGTTCTTTTTCTTGATAAAGCCCTTAGGGCCAGATCCTCAAAAGAGATACGACGACGTATCTACTGATACGCCGTCGTATCCCTGTTTCTATCTTTGGAACTGATCCACAGAATCAGTTTCCAAGAGATAGACAGAAGATCCGGCATGTGTAAGGGACTTACACTGCCGGATCTTAGGATGCAGTACCGCAGCCGCCGCTGGGGGCATTTCGCGTTGAAATGCTGCCTCGGGTATGCAAATTAGCACTTACGGAGATCCACAAAGCTTTTCAGCTTCGTTTTTTCTCTGTAAGTATTAAGTTGCATGTGTAAAATTAGGGCTGCTTTTACAAAGTGTAAACTGTTTACACCTTGTAAAAGCAGACCCTTCTGTCCAGCGACGCGTTTTTTTTTTGTTTTGAATTTTTCTTTTTCCACCATATCTTTTTTTTTTTGCGACGCAACTTTATTGACCCGTCGCGATCCACAAAGCTCGGCGTAACGTAATTTTGCGCTATGCACGTCGGGAAAATTACGTCACGAGCATGCGCAGTACGGCCGGCGCGGGAGCGCGCCTAATTTAAATGGGAATCGCCCCCAGTTGAAGAGGAACGCCTTGCGCCGGCCGGATTTAAGTTACACCGCTCAAAATTTCTAGGTAAGTGCTTTGTGGATCGGGCACTTAGTTAGAGATTTTGCGGCGGTGTAACTTAAATGGCAAAAGTTACGTTGCGCCGGTTTTTTGAGGATTAGGCCCTTAATTACTGATAGGCAAAGGGACTGCTGCTTCTTTCCTGAGAACAACTAGGGTTGCACAAGTTTTATTACATTCGGTAAATGCATTAAATGCGTTTATTTATAAATCACTAATACAGCACAGTAGAGCCTTCTTAGAAACAGAGGGAATCACATCTCTCATTTCCCCACATATTCCAAAAATAACAAATGAAGACTCTTATTTTTGAGATATGTGATGTAATGAAAAATGTGAAAAACTTCTGTTCTAAGAAAGCTTTATTGTGCTGCACATACTGAATCAGTGGAGGATTACCTTTTCAACATAACCTTCTAGGTAGCATATAAGCCATTTATAAAACCATTATACAGTATGTGCTGAGTTGAATGGCCATGCATTGATTTATTTTCTAGCTCATTCTAACCCATTTACTTACCAGTTGTATGCATTTAGACTCCGTTCTTTATTTCCTCTATGTTGACTCTATGGGTAGTATTTAATGCCCATTTAAAGAAAACTATAATGTTTTGGTAATTTTTTTAAAAATATTTAAGTGCACTGTGGTTAGGTAAAGAGAGAGCATAGCAGTAGCTGACTGCCTAAATGAAGCCAACTGAAGAACATAAATTGGATTAAAGCGGGGGTTCACCCTATGAACGAAAAAAAAAAAAAAATTTTTTATTGTACCATAAAATCAGGCATTGTAGCGCGAGCTACAGTATGCCTGTCCCGATTTTTTTACCCCCCGTACTCACCTTGTACTCGTAGATCGAAGATACCGGGGAATGGGCGTGCCTATGGAGACGGAGGATGATTGACGGCCGGCTCTGGCGCGTCACGCTTCTCCGGAAATAGCCGAAATAGGCTTGGCTCTTCACGGCGCCTGCGCATAGCCTGTGCGCAGGCGCCGTGAAGACCCGAGACCTACTCCAGCTGTCTTCGGGGAGAGTGACGTGCCAGGGCCGGCCGTCAATCATCCTCCCTCTCCCTAGGCACGCCCATTCCCCGCGGGAGCCGAAATCTTTATCGTACAGGTACACAGTGAGTACGGGGGTAAAAAAATCGGGACAGGCATACTGTAGCTCGCGCTACAATGCCTGTCTCGATGGAAAAATGATGCAAGTGAGGGTGAACTACCGCTTTAAGTCACTCCTTATCCACTTCTGTTTGTAAAATTCAACATGAGCCACTGAGCACTGCAAACAAAATAGAGGAAACCATGTGAAAAGGAGCCAAATGCAGGCTAAAATGAAGAATGCTAAATATTATTGTGCAATATATAATATTTACTTGAAATAAAAAGAACAAATATGTTATTGCTGACTATATTAACCACTTCCATACAGGGCACTTATACACCTTCCCGCCCAGACCAATTTTCAGCTTTCAGCGCTGTTGCACTTTGAATAACAATTGCGCGGTCGTGCTACACTGTACCCAAACTAAATTTTTATCATTTTGTACCCACAAATAGAGCTTTCTTTTGGTGGTATTTGATCACCTCTGGGATATTTATTTTCAGCAAAAAAAATAAAAAAATGACCGAAAATTTAGAAATTTTTTTTTTTTGTTTCTGTTATAAAACATTGTAAATAAGTACGTTTTCTCCTTCACTGATGGGCACTGATGGTACTGCACTGGCGGGCACTGATAAGGCGGCACTGATGGGTACCGATGAGGCGGCACTGATGTGGTGGCATTGATGGGCACTAATATGCGGCACTGATGGGCGGAACGGATGGGCACTGATAGGCGGCACGGATAGGCGGCATGGATGGGCTTGGATAGGCGGCACGGATAGGTGGCACAGATGGGCACAGATAGGCGGCATGGATGGGCACGAATAGGCGGCACGGATGGGCACTGATAGGCGGCATGGATGGGCACTGATAGGTGGCATGGATGGGCACTGATAGGTGGCACGGATGGGCATAGATGGGCACTTTTGTATGTGTTGTACTAATGGATGCCAATCAGTGCCAAACAATGCCTGCCAATCAGTGATGCCTATTGTGGGCACTGATTGGCATCCATTGCGGCACTGATTGGCATCCATTTTTTGTGTCCTCCTCATCCCTGGTGGTCTAGGGTGGCATCCTTTTTTATTTTTATTTTTGTATCCCTGGTGGTCTATATGGCCATCCCTGGTGGTCCAGTGGGCATCCTCGGGGGGGCTGTGCTGATAATCGATCAGCACAAACCCCCCCCTGTCACAGGAGCAGCCGAACGGCTCTCCTCTACTTGCGTCTGACAGACGCGAGTGAGGAAAAGCCGATTACCGTCTTTTCCTATTTACATCGTGATCAGCCGTAATTGGACACGGCTGATCACGTGGTAAAGAGTCTCTGTGAGAGACTCTTTACCTTGATCGGTGTTGCGGGGTGTCAGACTGATACCCTGCAACAACGATCGCCGCGATGCGTGCCCCCGGGGGCGCGCATCGGCTCAGAAATTCAGAATTCACAAGGATTCTACAACCACTTTGCCGACGTCAATATGTCATTGGCGGGTGGCAAGTGGTTAAAATACAGTGGGCTAGATTCACATAGATCAGCGGATCTTTAGATCCGCTTGATCTATGTGATTTAAGATTCGCTGCCGCAAGTTTGAGAGGCAAGTGGGTAATTCACAAAACACTTACCTCCAAACTTGCAGCGGCGGATCGTAAATTCCCCGGCGGAATTCAAATTCCGCGGCTAGGGGGAGTGTACTATTTAAATCAGGTGCGTCCCCGCGCCGATTTAAATGCGCATGCGCCATCAGCGATTTTTCCCGGCGTGCATTGCTCCCACTGACGTCGCTAGGACGTCAGTGGTTTCGGCGTGAGCGTAACTTGCGACGAGCGGGTTAGAGAATCGGCGTACGCAAACAACGTAAAAAAAACAAAAATCGACGCGGGAACGACGGCTATACTTAACATTGTAAAAAACAAGGGGGGAACTAATGCGCAAACCAGCCTAACCCGGGAAAAAAATATATAGTGGTACAAATAAATTAAAAGTTACAATCAAGCAGCAGCCACAACTAATAGTACTCACGCACTGACAGCATATGATAGACAGGGGGATGTAGTGGCGCTTGCAAATACTAAAAACCGACAATAATTTAAAACAATAAAATATTCTAAACAATGATTCCTAAAGTATGAGAGTGAGTCCGTCCTCTACTGGGGAAAAAATGTGTTCCACTCGAGGTGTATGCCCAAAGAATACCATCCAACATCAATAATTAGATGTGAAAGGAACTGCGAGTGAATAAATAATTAAATCCAATGGATAAAAGTCCCCACACTGAGGAAAATCGGGCTGGTTTGATTCACAGACATATTAGCACAATGTAACAAGTCTTCACTGAATTAACCACTGATCATCTGAATTGTTGAATGGAGCACAGATGCACTTTGCACTTTGGACTTTATTTTTAATATTATCATTATCACTTGATTGTGCACTGGATATAGTTTTATTCACTATCACTAATCCTGCAGTGATATTGTACTATCTGTTTTTGGACTATTATTTATGATTTTTATATTTTTTTTATTTTTTATTTATTATTATATTATTATATTTTTTTCATCGCACAAAAAAACAACAGTTTTATGATTGAACCGTTTAGGTTTTTAGGACACTTGCATTTTTGGACTTCTTTTCAGTTGTTGTTTTTTCCTGCATGTGTTTGCTAATTAGTAATTTACCACTTTCCAGGAAAGCTGGAGCTTTCATTCACTGCTATTATTGTTTTATTTAATAGCATTTTGCACTTGTTTTTTATCAAGCACTTTAAGGATTTATGACACATATTTTTTAAAAAAGGATTATTATCCCATGTAAACTGTGCGGCCAGTCAGGCACTTTTATCCATTGGATTTCATTATTTATTCACTTGCAGTTCCTTCCACATCTAATTATTGATGTTGGATGGTATTCTTTGGGCATACACCTCGAGTGGAACACATTTTTTCCCCAGTAGAGGACGGACTCACTCTCATACTTTAGGAATCATTGTTTAGAATATTTTATTGTTTTAAATTATTGTCGGTTTTTAGTATTTGCAAGCGCCACTACATCCCCCTGTCTATCATATACTTAACATTGGCTGCGCCTCATAGAAGCAGGGGTAAGTATACGCCGGGAAAACCGCTACGTAAACGTCGTAACAACACTGCGTCGGGCCTGCGTACGTTCGTGAATTGGCGTATCTCGCTGATTTACATATTTCTCAACGTAAATCAGCGAGAACGCCCCCCGCGGCCATTTTTTAATTGCAGTTAAGATCCGACGGTGTAACACAGTTACACCTGTCGGATCTTAGGCATATCTATGCGTAACTGGTTCTATGAATCAGTCGCATAGATACGACGGGCCTAAGTCAGAGATACGACGGTGTATCAGGATATACACCGTCGTATCTCTTTGTGAATCTGGCCCAGTATATGCAAATCCATTACACACGATTTCACATTTGCCTTCTGTCTTCTTTTCTCAACCCAACACCCCACCCTTTTTTACTATCACTATTTTTTTGCCAAGCTAATACTGAATTACTTTAGCTTACAGCTTTTTGGTTCTTTTTTGTATGTATATTTTGTTTTAAAATGGTGTATGACTAATAAATTATGAAATTCAATATTTATGTTAGGATATCATTTTATATGTGTACTGATTTTTTTTCTTTATTAGAAAGAAAATTACAATGGCCAAGGTAATCAATACTCACCATACTTATGGCGCAGTACCAAAAGTATCAATACAATACATGGATGAAGAGATCATAAGAATGGAAAATGGTGAATGCAGGTACAGCCTACATGACATTTATTTCTACAGATTGAATTCTTAAAAGCTAGGAAGTGCTTAATGAAATCTACATCTATATCATAATAAATATCGATAACAAATCATTTTTTTGTGCGCCAGGTTTATTTCAAGCAATGAGATGATGGGATGTTGTGTACAGTACTGTCTCAGTACCACAGTATGAGATGCCAATACATTTGTAATCGGCAAGAGATTAGTGTTGAGCAGAATACGCCATATTCGATTTTGCGATATATCACGAATATATAGCCGAATATTCGAGAAATATTCGCTAAATTCGAATATTCGTGATATTTTATCGAAATAAAATGTTTGCGAAATTTCGCTATTGCGAATGCGAAAATAATTGCGTAATTTCGACAACTGCGGTAGGAGCCCTCTGATTGGCTCAGAATATTCGTGATATTTTATCGAAATTTCGCAAAATACGAATGCGATATTTATTGCGGAATTTCGACAACTGCGGTAGGAGCCCTCTGATTGGCTCAGAATATTCGTGATATTTTATCGAAATTTCGCAAAATGCGAATGCGATATTTATTGCGGAATTTCGACAACTGCGGTAGGAGCACTCTGATTGGCTCTGATGCAAAAGAAGGGCGGAGAAAATAATCGCGCGATATTCCGATTGCCGAATAATCGCATTGCGATTTTTCGGCAAGATAAAATGATTGCTTCAGCTACTCGGCCCAAGGTCTCTAATCATACCAGCAATGCTTTTAGACGTCGATGGAGATCTCTAGTATGTGAATATGCAAAAGAGAGGATATGTGGCGCACGATCCAATAGAGTAAACAAAATAAGCTGAGGTATAAAAAAGTCTAATAATGAAGTCCAATAATACTAATAATGTCCATGAAAGTCCTGGATTAATAAATTGTAGTATAAATGGCTGTGGAGGACACTTAGCGGCAGCACCTGAAGCAGAAGCAATGCTCTGAAAGGTTCAAAAAGAAAGGGACAAGATGCGCCAATCTGAGTGCAGTAAGCCCAAATTTAATAGATAAAACAAATTGATATACATATAAAATGCCTACTCACAAACAAAAGTAGATGGTAGGCAAAAGACCAGGATGGGGAGATGCAGATGATCAACGATGAGATGCGTGCCTGGAGTCATGCGGTGGTCTCGACTTGCGGGCATCCAGAGTACAGACTGTAGCTAGCTGTTGGTAATCGGTGTCCGGGGACAGGAACACCGGAGAGCCACAGAGGATGCGGCGTGCGCTTCACCGTGGAGCGCAGCGTCCCGTCGTCGCACCGGAAGTGACGTGGAGGTCCGGGCCAGCCAATGGGATTACGCGTTTCACAGCGTCAGCTGTTTCTTCAGATCCATGCTGTCCATAAAGGACAGATGTATTAAAAAGGAAAAGGAAGTGCTGTGATAGGCTGGCGGCAAGCGTCAATCAACAACATGGACTAAATTTGACAGAGATGACAAACATATAAACACTGGGCCAGCGCAATGTACAATGCAACCAAAGAACAATATTAATATATAAGACGAACATCTTGGGGTATTTTAAAGCTCACATAGAAACGAAGTATTAGAAATGAGAAAAGAATTATTAATGGATAGGCATGATTGAAGTGCATGTATAACATAAGTATGTAGTATATATAAAAACTGGGAAATGCATATAAAAAAGCTGGAATCCTTTTTTAAAAAATCTCTATATATATATATATATATAAAAAGATCATTCTTAAAAATTATTTTAAAATTATTTTAAAAAACAAATTATATTTGAACTTATCAGAAAGATATGCTATTTTAAAAGGAACATCTCTAAAAAATGTCTATAGAAAAATATATACATCTATATATATATCTACAAAAATATGTATAAACATATATACACACATATTGCTAATAATGGTGTTGCTCACGCAGATGCAAGCACATACAAGGCCAGACATATATGTAAATGTATATATGCGTACTCTCCACTTCTCCACTCCTAATATAGCAACAAAAAGAAAAACAATAGGGCACATAATTACTGTAAATATATGTGCAGTGAGTATCTGAAAACGCAAAAAAACATCAAATGATATTGTTAGTGTCAATTTCTTCGTTCAAGCCATACGGCGACATAGTGTTAAGAGAATAGATCCAATAAGTCTCTTGTTTGCATAAACGTTGGAATCTTTCTACTGCTGTGGGGGTTTCAGGAATTGCTTCAATAACCCAAACTTGCAGTAGAGATGTATCACAGTGATGGTGGGAAGCGAAATGGCGTGCTACACTGTATTTGGGATTAGCTCCTTGAACTGCCCGCCTATGTTCGCCAAATCTCGTGCGAAGAGGCCTGATAGTATGGCCAATATATAACAGGCCGCAAGGACAGGAGATACAGTAGATGACATAAGTAGTCGAGCAGTTATAGAAAGAATTCAGTGTATATGTCTTATTATTAACTATAAAATTCTTCTTGCCGTGCGGAACATTAACACAGGCCAGACATTTTGATTTTTTACACTGATACATCCCAATCAAGGGGATAATTGTAAGTTGTTTAAGTCTTACTAATTTTGAATTATCTGAAGGTTTAATTTTACTGGGCGCAATCTTGCCTTTAATATTGGGTGCTCTACAGTAAGCAAATTTAGGTGAAGGGGTAATGGAAGAAGATAGATGGGGGTCCTGAGTTAAAATAGACCAATGTTTTTTGAAGATCTTCTCCATTTTTTTGTGTTTGGCATGATATTGAGTAATAAAACGAGTAATTGGTATTGTAGTGATTTTTTGGGGTGGAGGTGGAGGGTCACTCAAATACAAGTCACAAGCATTTTGTACAAGGTTAGGGGGATATCCCTTAGAAATGAATTTGTCTTTGAGGTTAGAACTCAGTACATTGTAATCTTCAGGTCTGGTACAGTTTCTTTTGAGTCGATTGAACTGGCTCTTAGGAACATTATTGATCCATCTAGGATGGTGACAACTAGAATAGTGGAGATATGAGTTAACTGCTGTTGGTTTAGTGAAATTCTTCGCACTGATAATCTCATTATTATGGAAGAGCTCTAGGTCTAAGAAACATAATGAGTCCGGGTCACTTACTGAGGTGAAACTAAGGCCAAAGGAATTATCGTTGCAATAAGCCACCAAATCACTAATACTAGTAATAGGCCCATCCCATATCATGATGATATCATCTATGTAACGGCCATAGAACACCATATTTGCTGTAAATGGATTGTTCTTATCAATATAGTGGGCTTCCCATAGACCCATGGTGAGGTTAGCATAGCTAGGGGCAAAGTTTGCGCCCATAGCTGTGCCCCTCTTTTGCAAGTAAAAATCGTTATCAAATTGAAAGTAATTATGTTCTAAACAAAACCTGGTAGCTAAAAGAATAAAGTCAATCTGTTGTGAACTTAGGTTAGAGTTCTCTTTAAGGAAGTGTGATACTGCCTTGAGTCCTACCGAATGAGGGATGGAAGTGTATAAAGAACATACATCCAAGGATACCCAATGATATGTAGGCTCCCAGGAGTAGGGGGATAATAGTTCTATTACATGGGTTCCGTCTCGAAGATATGAAGGGAGGGCCTGGGCCAAAGGTTGTAGAAAATGGTCTATGTATAAAGAGTAGCTGGTGGTAATGCTGTCCATAGAAGCCACAATAGGGCGACCAGGTGGATTATTAATATCCTTATGAATCTTCGGTAGATGGTATAAGTAAGGGACATGAAAAAATGGTTTAAGAAAAAAGGCTGCCTCCAATTTGGTTAATATACCGTCAGCAAGTGCCTGTTTTACAAGGTCACTGGATTCCAAGGTAAAAGTGGGCAAAGGTTTAGATTTTAATTTAGTATATGCATCTTTATCAGAAAGTAACCTTTTAGCTTCCAGCATATAATCAGATTTGTCTTGAATGACTATCCCCCCTCCCTTATCAGCAGATCTAATAATAATGGTAGAGTTAGTACTGAGGGTCTGTAACGCTTTGTGTTCCAATGGAGTAAGGTTCTTACAAAAATTAGTTTTTTTGGGAATATCAGGTTTACATAGTTCCGTAAGCTCCTTAAAAACTACCTGATAAAAGGTAGAAAGGTAAGGGCCCTTGGATTGGGTAGGGTAAAAAATGGATTTAGGTCGAAACTGAGTATGTACTATAGAGCGAGGAGATTGAGTGTATTGGGACCACACTAAAAAATCATCCTCGTCTCTATCACCATTCCAAAGATCACACAGGTCATTTAAGGCCTGAAGGTCAGCAGAAGTATCTACAATTGATGTAGTATCAGGAGGCACAACGGGTTCTGGGAGAATGTCATAGGTTTTCATATTAAAATGTCTTTTTAAGGTAAGATTGCGAATGAACTTATTAAGGTCTTTAAACATGGTAAAAGAATTGGGATAAAAAGTAGGAGCGAAATGTAGCCCTTTAGCGAGTAATGATGTTTCTTGCGTATTCAAAATGATAGAGGATAAATTGTATATTTTTACAGTTTCCGTAGTTTGTCTGGACGTGGAAGATGTAAGTCTATGTTTGCCCCTACCTCCTCTGGTACCTCTTCTATGTACCTTCCCACACAAAAAGAAAGCACATAGAAGAGGTACCTATGACATTCTCCCAGAACCCGTTGTGCCTCCTGATACTACATCAATTGTAGATACTTCTGCTGACCTTCAGGCCTTAAATGACCTGTGTGATCTTTGGAATGGTGATAGAGACGAGGATGATTTTTTAGTGTGGTCCCAATACACTCAATCTCCTCGCTCTATAGTACATACTCAGTTTCGACCTAAGTCCATTTTTTACCCTACCCAATCCAAGGGCCCTTACCTTTCTACCTTTTATCAGGTAGTTTTTAAGGAGCTTACGGAACTATGTAAACCTGATATTCCCAAAAAAACTAATTTTTGTAAGAACCTTACTCCATTGGAACACAAAGCGTTACAGACCCTCAGTACTAACTCTACCATTATTATTAGATCTGCTGATAAGGGAGGGGGGATAGTCATTCAAGACAAATCTGATTATATGCTGGAAGCTAAAAGGTTACTTTCTGATAAAGATACATATACTAAATTAAAATCTGATCCTTTGCCCACTTTTACCTTGGAATCCAGTGACCTTGTAAAACAGGCACTTGCTGACGGTATATTAACCAAATTGGAGGCAGCCTTTTTTCTTAAACCATTTTTTCATGTCCCTTACTTATACCATCTACCGAAGATTCATAAGGATATTAATAATCCACCTGGTCGCCCAATTGTGGCTTCTATGGACAGCATTACCACCAGCTACTCTTTATACATAGACCATTTTCTACAACCTTTGGCCCAGGCCCTCCCTTCATATCTTCGAGACGGAACCCATGTAATAGAACTATTATCCCCCTACTCCTGGGAGCCTACATATCATTGGGTATCCTTGGATGTATGTTCTTTATACACTTCCATCCCTCATTCGGTAGGACTCAAGGCAGTATCACACTTCCTTAAAGAGGACTCTAACCTAAGTTCACAACAGATTGACTTTATTCTTTTAGCTACCAGGTTTTGTTTAGAACATAATTACTTTCAATTTAATAACGATTTTTACTTGCAAAAGAGGGGCACAGCTATGGGCGCGAACTTTGCCCCTAGCTATGCTAACCTCACCATGGGTCTATGGGAAGCCCATTATATTGATAAGAACAATCCATTTACAGCAAATATGGTGTTCTATGGCCGTTACATAGACGATATCATCATGATATGGGATGGGCCTATTACTAGTATTAGTGATTTTGTGGCTTATTGCAACGATAATTCCTTTGGCCTTAGTTTCACCTCAGTAAGTGACCCGGACTCATTATGTTTCTTAGACCTAGAGCTCTTCCATAATAATGAGATTATCAGTGCGAAGAATTTCACTAAACCAACAGCAGTTAACTCATATCTCCACTATTCTAGTTGTCACCATCCTAGATGGATCAATAATGTTCCTAAGAGCCAGTTCAATCGACTCAAAAGAAACTGTACCAGACCTGAAGATTACAATGTACTGAGTTCTAACCTCAAAGACAAATTCATTTCTAAGGGATATCCCCCTAACCTTGTACAAAATGCTTGTGACTTGTATTTGAGTGACCCTCCACCTCCACCTCAAAAAATCACGACAGTACCAATTACTCGTTTTATTACTCAATATCATGCCAAACACAAAAAAATGGAGAAGATCTTCAAAAAACATTGGTCTATTTTAACTCAGGACCCCCATCTATCTTCTTCCATTACCCCTTCACCTAAATTTGCTTACCGTAGAGCACCCAATATTAAAGGCAAGATTGCGCCCAGTAAAATTAAACCTTCAGATAATTCAAAATTAGTAAGACTTAAACAACTTACCCTTATCCCCTTGATTGGGATGTATCAGTGTAAAAAATCAAAATGTCTGGCCTGTGTTAATGTTCCGCACGGCAAGAAGAATTTTATAGTTAATAATAAGACATATACACTGAATTCTTTCTATAACTGCTCGACTACTTATGTCATCTACTGTATCTCCTGTCCTTGCGGCCTGTTATATATTGGCCGTACTATCAGGCCTCTTCGCACGAGATTTGGCGAACATAGGCGGGCAGTTCAAGGAGCTAATCCCAAATACAGTGTAGCACGCCATTTCGCTTCCCACCATCACTGTGATACATCTCTACTGCAAGTTTGGGTTATTGAAGCAATTCCTGAAACCCCCACAGCAGTAGAAAGATTCCAATGTTTATGCAAACAAGAGACTTATTGGATCTATTCTCTTAACACTATGTCGCCGTATGGCTTGAACGAAGAAATTGACACTAACAATATCATTTGATGTTTTTTTGCGTTTTCAGATACTCACTGCACATATATTTACAGTAATTATGTGCCCTATTGTTTTTCTTTTTGTTGCTATATTAGGAGTGGAGAAGTGGAGAGTACGCATATATACATTTACATATATGTCTGGCCTTGTATGTGCTTGCATCTGCGTGAGCAACACCATTATTAGCAATATGTGTGTATATATGTTTATACATATTTTTGTAGATATATATATAGATGTATATATTTTTCTATAGACATTTTTTAGAGATGTTCCTTTTAAAATAGCATATCTTTCTGATAAGTTCAAATATAATTTGTTTTTTTAAATAATTTTAAAATAATTTTTAAGAATGATCTTTTTATATATATATATATATATATATATATATATAGATTTTTTAAAAAAGGATTCCAGCTTTTTTATATACATTTCCCAGTTTTTATATATACTACATACTTATGTTATACATGCACTTCAATCATGCCTATCCATTAATAATTCTTTTCTCATTTCTAATACTTTGTTTCTATGTGAGCTTTAAAATACCCCAAGATGTTCGTCTTATATATTAATATTGTTGTTTGGTTGCATTGTACATTGCGCTGGCTCAGTGTTTATATATTTGTCATCTCTGTCAAATTTAGTCCATGTTGTTGATTGATGCTTGCCGCCAGCCTATCACAGCACTTCCTTTTCCTTTTTAATACGTCTGTCCTTTATGGACAGCATGGATCTGAAGAAACAGCTGACGCTGTGAAGCGCGTAATCCCATTGGCTGGCCCGGACCTCCACGTCACTTCCGGTGCGACGACGGGACGCTGCGCTCCACGGTGAAGCGCACGCCGCATCCTCTGTGGCTCTCCAGTGTTCCTGTCCCCGGACACCGATTACCAACAGCTAGCTACAGTCTGTACTCTGGATGCCCGCAAGTCGAGACCACCGCATGACTCCAGGCACGCATCTCATCGTTGATCATCTGCATCTCTCTTTTGCCTACCATCTACTTTTGTTTGTGAGTAGGCATTTTATATGTATATCAATTTGTTTTATCTATTAAATTTGGGCTTACTGCATTCAGATTGGCGCATCTTGTCCCTTTCTTTTATCTCTAGGATGTGATCTGTTCTAAAAATAAAATTGAAAAAATTCGAATATTCGGAATAGCGAATATTCACCGCGAAATTCGAAATATATCGCGAATACTCAAATATGCCATATTCGAGCCGAATATTCGCAATACGAATATTCGTGAGCAACACTACAAGAGATACAAATGTGGAACAAAACATTGTTTAGTATTCATCTTGGCAAGTCAGAAAACGGAACCTAATAAAACATATTTGTAAGATTTGAATTGTAGCAAGCAAAAAAAACTTGTAGTTCTCAGTTGACTATGATTGTGGTAATTAGTGCACTCATAGTCCATTGACACGTCCTACAGCTTTCTAACAGAAAGCCTATACAGAGGCAAGGTAAGAGAGCTGGAGAAAGAGTGTGCAGGATTTATTTTTAAAAATGCACATTTTTTTGCAAAGAAGGTCAACTAACTGCATACATGGTTCGAATCTCGGCCAGCTTAGCAGGAACCGGCCGAGAGGTTTTTTTTCTTGGGAGGGTGCATGTGATCAGCACAAGGCCAATCAGCACTGTCCAGACAGACGGTCAGGGGTCCTGCAGCCTCATAGGACAATCATGGAAGTATGGAAATTCCTCCTACAAGTTTTAACCAGATACTGATAGAAGTCCTAAGGCTGCTATATACTATTGATGAGAAAAGGTATTTAGCAGTTTATATTTACTAAAATAATTGCATTTCCATGTTCTGTGTACTGTGGGAGATCAGATATAGTGAATGCAAGGTCCTGGGTTTAGTAACACTTTAAGCTCAATGGTCTCTTCAATAGAATGGTCTCCTTGACTGTCGTGGTCAACTGAATAGCTATGTTCACTGGCTGAAAAGTCGCTGATCGTAGCCATTCACTCAAAATTTGACCCCCGTCACTACACTGGCCACCTACCATTCTGCCCAACATTGATCCAGCCCACTTTGCTCCATTCTGTGTCCCCTACATGGCCCATTGTCTCCACTGGGTCCTCTGATCCCCCTGTTGTTCTTACCCCTGCCTGTGGCAGCACCGACATTAGACTGTACAAGATAGCCGGTACCCAGTGGAGGAAGTGTTAGGAAAGCTGAACTCGAGGATAAGCAATTGTTGTCTAAATACAAGAGGCAAGTGCATTCTTCCTTGAATCTTAGTTTTCTTTGTGTATTTATTTCAGATCTGTGCAATAATCCAGTGTGAAATGTTGCCTCTGTGCAGGAGCTTTCTGTAATACATGTATGTATATGTAAAGCACTGTGTAAATTGACTGCGCTATATAAGTACCTTAAATAAATAAATAAATAATACAGACCACTCACTGCTGCTAGCTCTGTTTGTGCAGGGTGACTGGTCTTGTATCCACCCCTTTCTGTAGTTTTCTGCAGGCAATTAGCAGTGGGTGGGGCTGCTGGCCCCTCCCACAACTCTGTTCTCTGTAGAGAGAGTTCTGTTGGTGCATACAAAGTGGTTTTATAGCCTTAGTGGCAACTGAGGAATATATTTTAACAGAGCTTTTAACCCTTCCCTGCTCTATCCATTTTTTGGGGGTTTTAGTTGGGCTTTAATGCCAGCTATGGATATGTATACACATCTTATCAGTGGAAGAAAAAAAACATTGTTTGGGTGTTCTGGTGACATAATGATAATAAGCTCTAATGAGATTTGGTCCACTGTTATCGAAAACATTAATGCAAACCCTGCCTGGCATGAAGGAAAAATGTATTGCCAAGACAGTCAAACATTGCTTGAGTACAATATGATTGATGTAACATTGGTTTCTATTATTTGTCTGGTTCAAATACAGTTTACTAAATAATCAAGAAGTGGACAACGATGGCTTACATACAGAAGGACATACAAAATGCCACAGTATATATTCAACCAAGAACCGAGTACACGCAGTGACTGCATCGCTACACAGGTATGTATAATTCAGGCCCCGTACACACGACCGGTTTTCTCGGCAGAATTCAGCAAGAAACTCGATGGGAGACGTATTCTGCCGAGAAAACCGGTCGTGTGTACACTTTTCGCCGAGAAACCCGTCGGGAAACTCGTCGAGCCAAAAAGAGAGCATGTTCTCTATTTCCTCGTTGGGCAATGGGAACATTTGGCTCGACTAGTTTTTTGACAGCCGAACAAGGAACTCAACGAGCAAAACGTGTGTGCGCGGCCTCAGACTTTATTGCAAATTTTACGTTATTGTCCTTTACATATTATTGCATTGCTGGCAAGCAAACACACTGCTAAGTGGAAGCATCTGTTTGTATTATCATCACATGATCAGTCGGTATTGTTGAAAAAACTGCACCAAATTTTTTTGAAAACTACCAAAAATTAAACACCTATTGCAGGAGATGTCTGTAATTTGAACTCTATGCAGAATTCTGAAAAAAATGAATGAACCAATGACATACAGTAATGTTGTGACAGTTTTAGAAAGGAATAGTAGCGGCAGGCTGTAAATGAAAAGTAATTTTAATAACATTCTGTATTTTCCACAGGGAGCAGCACCTTCCTGGTACTACCGCAGTCTGTAGCAACACCAACAACAACAACAACAAAGATGAGTGAGTATCCTGATGTGCTTTTGAAAGGTGACAAAGAATGTAGGAATTTGAACAATCTCAGGCTGTCCATACACATGTTAAATCTTCCCCCGAATTCAAAAGAAAATGAAAGTGCAATGAATCAAATGACAAGTGTAATATTCTAGATAAAATGGTCCTTGACCACCAACAGAAAAGGGACGATCAGCAGAACCTATTTTCCAACTTGTGTAATCATTTCTAAAGACAAGGGCCCGGATTCACAAAGCACTTACGCCGAAGTATCTCGAGATACGCCGTGTAAGTGTAAATATGCGCCGTCGTATCTGTGCGCCGTGCCCACAAAACTAGATAGCCTGAAAATAGGCTTCCTATGACCGACGTAACTTTCCTACGCCGGCGTATCGTAGGCGCATATTTACGCTGGGCGCATTTGCCCCTCCCATTGATTTTCTATACACATATGCTAATGAGGTAGATATGCCGATTCACGAACGTAGTTGCGCCCAGGGCATAATATACACGGTTTACGTAAGTCGTACGTCCGGCGTAAAGTTATTCCCCATATAGGAGGCGCAACTCATGCAAAGGTATGGACCAGGGAACACAAGCCGTCGTATCTTTTGTCGTTTACGTTGTACGTGAATATGACTAGGTGTAGGTTACATTCACGTCATAGGCAGTGATTCGACGTATCTTAGGCAGTTGTTTCGACGTGATTCTGAGCATGCGCACTGGGATGCGGCCACGGGACGGCACATGCGTCATTCATTTTAAGTACTTCTATGGCGCTTGGCCCATCATTTGCATGGGGTCACACCTCATTAGCATGGCTCACGCCCACTTCCACTTACGCCGAGGAAACCCATCGTATCTTTAAGAGCGAGTGGGAGCGAGTGCTTTGTGAATCCAGTGCTTGCCTCTGTGCGCTGCGCCGGCGTAGCGTATATTAGATACGCTACGCCGCCATATATATGCGCCAATGTATGTGAATCCGGGCCAATGAGTACATCAAATAGTTTATAAGAGAGAAATTGCAATCCAAAATGATAGAAAACAATATCCCGTACAAATAATCATTTTTATTTTGGTAACTTTTTTTGGTTGTATGGCTGCTCTGCATTACATGCTAATTAGGATTTAGTAAAGTCCAAATAAATGTAGTTGAAGCATATATCAGGGCAAAATACTGTAAAACATCTTAGCAGTACATGAACATTACTCCATAGTTAATCCCTTTAAAGTCACTTCAAGTACAGAAAAATACCCCTCGATGTGTCAGAATTACGCTCAGCTTAGGAGTCCTGTTGTAGGCTAAGAACATGCAGATATTTTGTGGACCGATTGGTGCTGGCCCTGCCCAGTTTTAACAAAACTTCTAAAGTCCTCCTACTTTCAGATCTTTTTAACATTAATCATTCTGTAGTTCTGAAAATAAGAACTAGGAGGGCTAACTACTCTCCTTGAGATAACGAAGTGTACACAGGAACCAGGACTGCTCTGTGCTTACTGAACAGACTTAACCACATATATTCTGAGAAAGCTCTACCAGGCAAAGAGGGGACAAATAGCAGATGTTTAATTTTAAGGTTTACATACACTATAAGTCATGATGACAAGGCACATCCATAACGAAGTGCATACTTAGGCCAGCCATACATGGCCGGTTTAGCAAGAAGATTCAAATCGTTAATGGGCAGGCAGAATGTCTCCCACTCGCCAAGAGCAGACAATAGATCGGCAGGAGGGATTCCCCTGTTACCACTGTCTGTGTTGATAGGGAAATCAACCCTTGGTTGCAGGGAAGAAATTTGCACTGTAAAAGCCCTGCCTTACAGATCCAATTAATTGGTGACTGGATCCCCCTGAAGATTGGTGAGGAATGTATACTTGTCCAGAGCATGGATGGGAGGGGAACCTGCTCCAAAATGGAAATTTCTATTCAGAAGAGGGCTGGATTACCCCTACAAATAAGCCAACCTGCAGAGCAAATTATGACCCGTTTCCTCACTCATCAACTAAAGAAGCTCATATATTTTAATTTGAAAACGTCTGCTGTATGTGTAGTACATGTGTAGCACCCTGGGGTTTAGTCAGGGCGCTCCTCACAAATTTACTTGCCAACAGTAGTTATCTTGGTCGATTGATAGAGATCTATTGATTTCTCCCTAAGTTTGGCCTTGTTGCACTTTTCTCTTCTACCACTAGGTGGCTGAGTACTTGGTGGTACTAGATATGAGAAGGGCAACCCAAGGTCAGGTTATGAGTATATGGGGTATCTCAGCCATTGAGCATGGGTTTTCTTGAATCCCTTGACCTGCTGGGAGAACCTATATATTCGGGTGAGGTCTGGTTATCTATGTTCTGTGCCACCTGGACGGCTGTCTGGGTGGACATGCGTCATACGCCCCAGGCTGCTAGGCCAGAGATTGGGCCTATCCCATGGGCATCTGGCTGCCAGGCTGTGTGAGGGCCTATCCAGAAGTAAGAGGGCAGCGCAAGGTTGGGACTACGGCTTGCACTCCAGCCAAAATTGACAGTTCTAATGGCCGAAGAACCTGTCAGTGGTCAGAGGTAGAAGGGAAGCTGTCACCTCAAAGGGACCAACCACCTTTAACAGGGACCACAGTGAGTAACTGAAGAAAGTATGGGCACGGTGAAGAATCTGGAAACTTCAGATAGTAATCAAGTCAGGGACCCAACCCACGGAGGAGACGCTTGCAGAGCAGCCTTGTGAGTCAAGCCAGGGACCTCGACGGTTAGCAGGGGTGAAGTTTGAGAAGTATCTGGAGTGCCAAGCTAGGGACCCAACAGAGAAGCAGGGGTGACGCGTGAGGGAATTACCAACACCAACCTTGGAGGAGCTCAAGGGATTCAGAGTCAATGAATCATAGGATCTAGAGAGACCGGGAGCTCAGTGTTAAAGAACTACAAGAGGCAGTTGTAGTGGAGCAGAAAGGACTGTTACGTTCGAGTTAGGAACTTTTAAAGGCTGTTACCCTAGGAGGAGACAGCATTCCTCCTATTGAAGTCTGAGTCTGCCAATTGAATCTATAACTACTTAAGGGTGTCCTGGCCCTAACTCTCTTTCCCCCAAAAATACAAAAAGACCATCAAAAGAAATAAAACCTCTTTTACATCCACGAAATATCTAAAACCCAATGACTTTCACCATCTTTGCACCCACTATGCCTCACAACTCACTACATTTTGAAGGATGTCAGCTATCTTTGGCTTTGGAGGTCTTCATTAGTCTGGACAAGGCTGAAGACCTTGCTACACATGCATATTTTGATAAATGATAAACTAGAAATTACCCTTTCCAAATTCCTTCACTTTCTCTAGTGTGTATGACTATGAACTTCAAGCATAAAAGCACTTAAAAATTGAATTTCTAAAAAACTTGCAAAAATGTGTTATTTTTGTATGATTAAGTATTACAAGCATGCTTTTGCTTATGTGTATATAATGTTTAAAATATTGTAGCATGTAAAATATGAGATTCCACTGTTACATCAAAGACACAGAATTTCTTCAACTCTTAATATTTTTTAGAGAGGAAAAAAAGAAAAAGAAAAAAGAAAAAAAGAGGTATGTATAAACATATTTGGATGTCTCCAAGTTGTCAACAGAAAGAATAGTTTTGGCATACAAATGTATGTATGTGTGTGTGTATGTATGTATATATATATATATATATATATATATATATATATATATATATATATATACACACACACACCGGTATGCAGTGGTGGCTGGTGCTCAAAATGTTTGGGGGGGCTCAAAAAAAAACAATTGCAGCCTCACTGTGCACATCAATTGCAGCCACTGTGCCCATCAAACACAGCCACTGTGCCCATTAAACGCAGCCACTGTGCCTATCAAACGCAGCCACTGTGCCCATCAAATGCAGCCACTGTTCCCATCAAATGCAGCCACTGTGCCATCAAATGCAGCAACTGCGCCATCAAATGCAGCCACTGTGCCATCAATTGTCGCCACTGTGCCATGCCATTAATTGTAGCCACTGTGCCATCAATTGTCGCCACTGTGCCATGCCATCAAACGCAGCCACTGTGCCATCATTTATCGCCACTGTGCCCATCAATTGTCACCACTGTGCCATGCCATCAAACACAGCCACTGTGCCATCAATTGTCGCCACTGTGCCCATTAATTGTCACCACTGTGCCATGCCATCAATCGCAACCACTGTGCCATCAATTGTCGCCACTGTGCCATCATCTATCACCACTGTGCCATCAATTGTCACCACTGTGCCCATCAATTGTCGCCAATGTGCCATGCCAAACGCAGCCACTGTGCCATGCCATCAAACACAGCCACTGTGCCATCAATTGTTACCACTGTGCCATCAATTGTCACCACTATGCCCATCAATTGTCACCAATGTGCCCTGTAACATGCTGCCAGATTGCCCCCAATGCCAAACGCACCCACTGTGCCATCAATTGTCGACACTGTGCCCTGTAACATGCTGCCAGATTGCCCCCAATGCAAAACGCACCAACTGTGCCATCAATTGTCGCCACTGTGCCCTGTAACATGCTGCCAGATTGCCCCCCCCCCCCCCCCGCCTGGCACTTACCTTTCTGGGGTCAACCATCCTCCTTCCACCGTCCCTCGATGTCTTCTCCCGCCCTCGAAGACGCTTCAGCCGATCAGGTTACCGGTAACCAGAACTGGTGAACCTGATTGGCTAAGACGCCTGTCAGTGTTAACCAGGGATCGCACTCCCCGTGCGTCCCCTGGTTAACTATTTGGAAGCCGATTACAGCCTGAGCCTATCAGAGCTGCTGGCTCTGATAGGCACTTCCAAAGCCAACTAGCTGCCGTTATGCAGATGGCCGACGCTCACCAGGGGGCCAGACATCTGAATAGTGGGCGGCAACGACAATACATGGATTCATGCAATGCATGAATCCATGTATTGTATTCAGTGGCGGTGCAGGAGCTAGAGGGGGCGCCACTGCCGGTATGTATACATGTGTATAACCATTTAAAGTGCTTTACCAACCTATGTACGTTTTCTGCATGTCTGTTCAGCCAGTCTTATGTTTGCTACCTGCCACTATCTATATAGCCAGGATGGGGGTGTAACATTGATAATCTGTGCTCATGTGTCATTTTACCTTCCCAAGCCTTCTCCATCAAAGCCTTCTCCATCATGGTGAATCCTCCTGTGATCTCCACTTGTATAATCATGCCTTATGAAAACATTGCTCAATGCATTAGACTAGAGCCTGATTGTCAAGCAATACATACTTCTCACTCAATTATTGTATTCTATTCAGGGGATTGCAAAAAAAAAAAAGAATTAAAAGACAGATGTTAGGTAATTAATCATCAGAGGAACTTTTACTTTTTAAGAACAATCCCTTACATTTTGTGTTTCCTTAAGACTGGCCTTACATTATACAATTTTCTTATTCAATTTCTGTT
This sequence comes from Rana temporaria, assembly GCF_905171775.1. Classification (NCBI taxonomy): domain Eukaryota; kingdom Metazoa; phylum Chordata; class Amphibia; order Anura; family Ranidae; genus Rana; species Rana temporaria. The sequence continues at coordinate 581,069,649 of NC_053489.1, forward strand.
AGATTTACCTTCAACTATGTAGTGGGAAGGTCTGTCTGATTTCATACAAATTGAAAGGGTCTGGGGTTGACCTCATATTATTATATGGTTTTGGTAAATCTAAAGGAAAGTTGAACAAGAAAATTGTATAGTGTATGTCCAGCCTCACAGAGTAGAAATAAACACAATAAAGAAGAGCACACAGAGTATGATTTAATTAAAGAAGAACAAATATGCTTACACTTTGGGATTAAAATAAAATGCTATCATAAAATAAAGCAAAAAGAGGGAAGTAGCAGGTCATTTTTTTCCACATACCCTATTTATACATTCGTTAGCAGCAATGCTTAGCTCCCAACTTTTCCTGATTTTGAGGGACTGTCCCGGATTTGGAGCAATGTCCCTCTGTCCCTCATTCCTCCTCATTTTTCCCTCCTTTTGGTCTGATCTATATAATTGTATATAAAATGCACGTTTTATCTTTCAAAAAGTGTTTCATCCAATATCTAAATTGCTGCATTTGTAGATTTTAAAAGCCAATATAAAGGAATAGTAAGGGTAGAAAAAAAGCACTTGTGGATTTAATTTACCTTTTTCTTTGGTTAATTCTCTTTTAAGTACTTGTCCTATGCCTAGATGCGTTTGATAGTAGGTGTCCCTCATTCCTATCTCAAAATGTTGGGAGGTATGGCAATGCACTGTAAGTTGTTAATGCCGAATAGCAAATGGGCAAACTGCCTATGTGCATGAGGCCAAAGTGTGTATATTCTAGATATTAATTCTGTGACAGGAACAAAAATAAATTAAGAATTAAACATCTTTCAATAAACACATCTAGTGTGGGTGTCAAGATACAGTCATTGTGCAATTCTGTAAAGTGCCGCCTCCAAACAATACTTCCAATATCAGTGATGGGGTGCTAGCATGGAATCTCTCAGCCACTCATTCCAAAGTTTTTCAAATGTCAAATTTGTGTTTTCCACCTCCTCACTGGTACTCAGCCTTTTTAGATATATAGCTAGATTCAGTAAGAGTTAGGTCGGCGTATCAGTAGATACGCCGACCTAACTCAGAGGGCCAGATTCACGTAGATCAGCGGATCTTTAGATCCGCTCGATCTACCTGATTTAAGATCCGCTCCCGCAAGTTTGGGAGGCAAGTGGGTAATTCACAAACCACTTACCTCCAAACTTGCGGCGGCGGATCGTAAATCCCCCGGCGGAATTCAAATTCCGCGGCTAGGGGGAGTGTACTATTTAAATCAGGCGCGTTCCCGCGCCGATTTAAATGAGCATGCGCCGTCCGCGGAATTTCCCGGCGTGCATTGCTCCCACTGACGTCGCTAGGACGTTAGTGGTTTCGACGCTTACGTAAACGACGTCCATCCGTATTCGAGAACGACTTACGCAAACAACGTAAAAAAATTCAAATTCGACACGGGAACGACGGCTATACTTAACATTGGCTGCGCCTCATAGAAGCAGGGGTAAGTATACGCCGGGAAAGCCGCTACGGAAACGTCGTAACACTGCGTCGGGTCCGCGTACGTTCGTGAATTTGCGTATCTCGCTGATTTACATATTATTCAACGTAAATCAGCGGGAACGCCCCCGGCGCCATTTTTAAATTGAAAATAAGATCCGACGGTGTAACACATAGAAAAAGGTGGAGTTGCGCTAACAAATATAATGGTGGTATGTGTCCCGTATTGAGGGAATAAATCAAAAAAGTCCAGTGCTAAAAAAAGAAAAAATTATGATAAAATATTTTTCTCAATAATAAAAACTGAAAAGTCTTGACAAAAAATATGATAACTATGATCAAAAAAATAAAAATCATAAGTCATTTATGTGAGTGAACAAGAACATAGGTGATTTGTTCAAAGATGGTGGAAAAATCTGGAAAGGAATCAAACGGTGAACATGGATCACAAATATCTGGTATTGATGACCCTTACCAGATAGATTGATCCTTAAAGCGGTCCTCCACCCTAAAGTGGAGTCCCGCTGATCGGAACCCTCCCCCCCTCCGGTGTCACTTTTGACACCTTTCAGGGGGGAGGGGGGTGCAGACACCTGTCTAAAGACAGGTATTTGCACCCACTTCCGGCCACACGATACGGGCGAAAGACGGGCATTCCGTCACATCCCGTCTGTCGCCCGTTGTGTGCTGGGAACACTCGGCTCCCAGCACACAGCGTGTGAGCCAATCGGCGGGCGCAGCGCGACTCGCGCATGCGCCGTAGGGAACCGGGCAGTGAAGCCGCAGCGCTTCACTTCCTGGTTCCCTCACCGTGGATGGAGGGGGGAGCAGCAGGGTGACGAGCGATCGGCTCATCCTCTGCTGCGATCACCGCTGGACTCCAGGACAGGTAAGTGTCCTTATATTAAAAGTCAGCAGCTGCAGTATTTGTAGCTGCTAGCTTTTAATATATTGTTTTAGTGGCACATCCGCTTTAAGGATCAGGCCAAGCAAGCAGCCACACACCTGGACTGCACAGGGGATCGGAATCTTTAGGATCCTCACAATAGGTTCTCCAGCAGAGTGTCCAAGAAGAAAAACAACAAATATACAAACAATAGTGTGATACTGTATGGAACACTTAATGGTAAATATCACCCAGTGACTGGCAGACCAACAGTGTAACAAAAAGACCACCACCACAGTACACACTGCTCCTTACCAGAGCCCTAGGGATGGCTAGCGCAAAAACGTTACACCTGTCGGATCTTAGTCATATCTATGCGTAACTGATTCTATGAATCAGACGCATAGATAGGAGCAGTGTAAGTCAGAGATACGACGGTGTATCTGGAGATACACCGTCGTATCTCTTTGTGAATCTGGCCCAGAATCTGCGCCGACCTAGGTTTAAGTGTATTCTCAAACAGAGATACACTTAAACCTATCTAAGATACGCTTGCGCCGTCCTATCTTAGGTTGCAATATTTTGGCTGGCCGCTAGGTGGCGCTTCCATTGTGGTCGACGTAGAATATGTAAATCACTAGATACGCCTATTCACGAACGTACGCCCGGCCGACGCAGTACAGATACGCCATTTACGTAAGAGATAGGCCGCCTAAAGTTATTCCATCAAATAGATGGAATAGTAATGTTAAGTATGGCCGCCGTTCCCGCGTCGAAATTCGAAAATTTTACGTCGTTTGCGTAATTTGTCCGTGAATAGGGATTTACGTAGTTTACGTCCACGTCAAAATCAATAGGCCTGTGCGGCGGACTTAGACTTAGCCGCAACGCACACTGGGAAATGTAGGCGCCCGGCGCATGCGCAGTTAGGAAAGAACGGCAATCACGTCGGGTCAAAGCATATTAACATAAAACACGCCCCCTTAGCCGAATTTGAATTAGGCGAGCTTGCGCCCGCCGCATTTACGCTACACCGCCGTAAGTTAGGAGGCAAGTACTTTGAGAATACAGTACTTGCCTCTCTGACTTAAGGCGGTGTAGCGTAAATACGCTAAGCTACGCCACCTTAAAGTTAAGGCAATCTCTGTGAATCTAGCTATAAGTATCAATTTCACCTTGTCCACCCGGTAAGGCAGTGTAGTGGGATGGGGGACAACCAAAGATGTTCAATAGCTTTTCCAAATCAATAATCTCCTGCGCTCTGATGTTTCGCTATACACTGGTGGTGTGATTCACTCTTTGAATTAAGGCAAAGTCTAAAATCTTGCAGCCCTCCTCAGAACAATGGGTATTCATATAACTAGAAAAAGAAAAGAAAAGAAGGAGGGTGCACCGACCTAGTGCATTATATTTGCAGCATATATTTAGGGGCACACAGGAGAGAAGACCCACTGACCGCTTTAAAGAAAAGGGTACAGCCCTAAAACGCGTCAGCCGTTCAGCCGTTTGGGGTACCATCTGATCCTCCCGTCGTCAGGTCCTGTTCGCAGGTGCCAAGGGATGCAGTTTGACTGATAGAAAAGCCTTTTATTTATGCCCGTTTGTGAGTAGTACCATTGCTTTTATATATCTTTAATAAAACTTTTATATTGGTAATGCACTAGGTCGGTGCACCCTCCTTCTTTTCTTTTTCTCAATAGTTTTTCCAGCCAGACACAGAGATTGTGTTTCCTAAAATGGCCAGTAATGGGTCTGGGGAGAATTGTATCTCAATGGCCATTCCTGCCAATATCTTATTAATTTTGGATGCTTCCAGAACATGTGTAATCTTCCTGTCCAGTGGTAGAACGAGGACAGAGTGGGAATTTGATGTGTCCAGTATACTCTTTGTATTAACTTGCACAACAGCAAAGCAGTCGCAGTGTTTGTTGCAAGTAGCATAGCATATATTTGAGAATTTAGGCCTCTCCTACTGTATGTTTGTGGTACCATGTTTAAATTCACATGTTTTCCTTTGCAACTGAGAGTCTGACAAAGCTGTAGGTATCCAAAGAACATATGTTTTGGTAAGGAATATTCAGTTTTACAATATTCAAAATTGTTGGAAGGGATTTGAGTATGTCGATAGTATAAAGCTGGTACAGGTGGGTAACTCCTGCCTTTTTCTATAGGTAAGATCCTTCCAAAGAAATAAAACCTGGTAAATTAGGTATATTAATCCATAACGAGATGGACTTGTCAGAGCTATGATATGTGTTTCATAGTTTGCCATGTTATTAAGCTATTTCCTGTGCTGTTCAAATGGTTCTCATTAACGTATGACTAAAGGTAAAAAAAAAAGTTTTTGGATACAGTACAGAGTGATTAGAACACGTATCAGTGCCCCCATTAAAAAGAGTCACCCTCTCTATGTGTCCATTGAAAGTGAAAGTAAAAAAATAAATACAATTTTGGGTTGTTCCCAGCAAAGTAATAGAGAGGAAATCTTCCAATGGGGTCACTAGTTCTGGTGACCCAAGGAATTCCCTTAATCTGCAGGGATTTGTTCTCACTTCCTGTTTGGCTATGAGACAGGAAGTGAAGTTTTCACAATGGGACACAAATGGCAAAAAAAATCTGAGGCCCCGTACACACGACCGAGGAACTCGACGTGCCAAACACATCGAGTTCCTCGTCGAGTTCAGTGTGGAAGCCGCCGAGGAACTCGGCGGGCCGACTTTTCCCATTGACTAACGAGAAAATAGAGAACATGTTCTCTTTTCGGCCCGACGAGTTCCTCGTCGGCTTCCTCGCTGAAAAGTGTACACACGACCGAGTTTCTCGCCAGAATCCAGCTCCGACCGAGTTTCTGGCTGAATTCTGCCGAGAAACTCGGTCGTGTGTACGGGGCCTGACAGGTTATAACCCTCCAAAAAGTTTTGCCTATAGTTCTACTTTAATTTAAACCAGGAAATACTGTACCTGGCCACTAAATAATAAATAAATATTTATTTAGAACATTTGAACAGCACAGGAAATCGCATAACTAATAATTATTTTTTGCCTTTATTCACACAAAACAATTGTACAAGCAGCGTCACTGAATGTATTTCTTTAATTCCCACAGAAACTTTAAAAAACAGCACCATCATATGAACATTTATGCCCTGTACACATGATCGGTTCGCCTGATGAAACCGGTCCGATGGACCGTTTTCATCGGACGAACCGATCGTGTGTGGGCCCCATCGTTTTTTTCCCATCGGTGAAAAAAAAATAGAACCTGTTTTAAAATTCTCTGATGGTTAAAAAACCGATAGAAAAAAACGATCGTCTGTGGGGAAATCCACGGGTCAAAAATCTACGCATGCTCAGAATCAAGTCGACGCATGCTCGGAAGCATTGAACTTAATTTTTCTCTGCACGTCGTTGTGTTTTACGTCACCACGTTGAACACAATAGGATTTTTAACTGATGGTGTGTAGGCAAGACTGATGAAAGTCAGCGTCATCGGATATCTGATGAAAAAATCCATTGGTCCGTTTTCATCGGATGAACCGATCGTGTGTGCCATATTGATTGTCCTGTGAATAAACCCGCATTTCAGTTGGAAAGATAAAGGCCGACATTCAACTTTCTTTCCTTTTAATTCCTGTAACAGTAAATCTGAGCCCAAAAAGGAAAAGAAAAAAGACAAAGACAAAGAAAAGAAGAAAGATAAAGAAAAAGGTGCAAAAGACAAAAAGGAAAAAGAAAATAAAGATAATGGAAAAGAAAAGGAGAAAAAAGAACCAGAGAAGGAGAAAGAAAAGACTGACAAAGACAAAGATAAGGATAAAGAGAAAGACAAAAAAGACCAGTAAGTTCTTAGGGCCATATTCCCGTAGTTTTTGGGTGGGCGTCGCGTAAGCCATTTACACTCCGCCGCCCCAACCTACAGGAGCAAGTGCTGTATTCCCCAAACACTTGCTCCGTAGTTTGGGGCGGCGTGGTGTAAATGGCCCGGCGTATGGCCGCGTAAATCCAAGGGGGCGGCTTGTATTTAAATTAAGCGTGCCCCCGATTCTAACGAACTGCGCATGCGCCGGGCTTAAAATAGCCCAGTGCGCATGCTCCAGTTCTCGGTGTAAAACGTCAATGACGCCGACGTGTGCGTCATTGACGTAAAGTCGTATTCGCGGACGACTTAGTAAAACGACGTACCCGACGGGAAAACACGACGCGGACCCGACACCATACTTAACATGGCCTACGTGGGACTGGCGTAAGGTTACCCCTCATATAGCAGGGGTAACCTTACGCCTACGCAAACGACGTTAGCGACGGTTACGCGCCACGATTTTGTATGTGAATCGGCGTATCAGGCTCATTTGCATAAACAAATGAGACCTGACCGTAAACGCCACCTAGCGGCCGGCGGAGTAATTACATTTAGGATCCGACAGTGTAAGTGTCTTACACTAGTCGGATCCTAGCCTAAATCCGGCGTATATTGTTTTGTGAATACAAAACAATGATCCGCCGGCGGGAATTTTAGAATTACGCCGGTTTATCAGTAGATACACTGGCGTAACTTGTTTAAGTATATGGCCCTTAGTCACTTGGAAAATGCAAAAATATATTACCTCCCCATCTTCATAATAAAGACTTTAAAGTGGAGTTCCACCCATAAATATAACATTACATCAGTAGTTTTAAAAAAATGTCATTAGTCCTTTACGAAATTTTTTTTTTTTTTTTAGATGCCTTCAAAGTGTTGTTGCTAGGCAGAATAGTTAATCTTTCCACTTCCTGCATCTAGGTGCTTAATGCTTCCTAACCTACACCGCACAGACTCCTGGGAATGTAGTGGGTGTAACTTTCCAGGAGTCTGCGCACTCCCCAGTCTCAAAGAATCATGTGACTTGGACAGCACAGGTGCTGAAACCTGATCTGACACTGCTTGTGCAGCACTGAGCATGTTCGAGATCTGCAAGGCTGAAATCCAGGAAGTCATACAGTCTGGCTTCGTGATGCCCACACTTAAGATGGCCCCAGTCAATTTCTATTTTATAAAGTGTCTAAATGCTGTAACAACCTAACAAAACGGACCTTAGTTTACAGGCCAACTTTACTAGAATACATTAAGCTTGTGTATTACAGGGGTATTTATATTTAAAAAGTGAAATTGTGGACGGAACTCCGCTTTAAAGACAATCTATGAAAATCAATTATTTCCCTTTCAATAATTTCCCTTTGGGATTAATAAATTATTCTGAATCTTAGTGATTTTTTTTTATATTACAGTTCTGTATAGCACTTTGTCCCGTGGTGCTTTCCAACAATAGTCATGAGGTCTGACCTGCTCTCCCTCCCATTATACTATGGATGATCTGACAACAGCTTTGAAAGAGATGGCTGATTCATAACTGCAGCTTGTCCTGGCTGTCAGCACTTTACCAAGACAAGAAACAGCAAAAGCAATGCAGGGGCTGACACATCCCCTTTCCTCTACATTGAGTTTGTTTATCTTGGATATGTGCTCACAGCCAAGACAAGCTGAATCTATGAATCAGCTGTCTCCTTCAAAGCTGTTGTGGGATCAGCCAGGGTAAAAGGAGGGGGGCTAGTGGGATATAAAATATATACTGTATATAATGTAAAAAAGGGAGAAACCAGAGAAAGTTTAATATAAGCAGATTAAATGTCAGTTTTCAAGGTAATTGAATTGTTTGTTTTAACTAAATGTGCCACTTTCCTGTTTGCTCACTTAAGATCAGAAGATGTTTGGATATTTAATAGATGTACCAATTCTCTTTTTTCTCTCCAGGCCAAAGAAAGAAATCTATGTTATTGACCCAGCAGGGAATGCTTATTACAATTGGCTATTTTGCATTACAATGCCAGTAATGTACAACTGGACCATGATTATTGCAAGGTGACCTTCTATTTTGCTATTCAATCTTTTCAACTCACTGCTGAGAAAATTGTTTCAATGGCTGTTATCGGAAACCCTAAGTTTTTTTTTCAAAGCACATTTCCTATCAAAATAATTTTCTCAAATGTCTTTGTATCAGTCAGCCTTTGCAAATAATCTGTACACTCTGCTATGTACCCTTAAAACAATGGGCAGATACATAAAGAATAGTACATCTTTATGTTCACTCTGCAGATTGGGACCCCTCACTAGACACTTACACTTGACCCTCATCTAAACAACTGAGCTATGTTTGAATAAAAGATGGCCATAAAAAGCTTCCCTTAGCTTTTAATAATGTGACTTTTGATTAATGTGATGTAAAAAAATATTCTGTAGTCACTAGCACGCAACAATGGGATGCCATCTATCCAAATCAAATTGTACAATGTAAACATATGAGTATCGTGTATCAAACACGGGGCCCATGGGGAATTGTACAATTCCAAGGTAAATCTGAACTTCTATGCATCACTGTTTTTTTTTTACCATGTTTTATGCATATGTATGCATATGTTTAAAACCGCACCTTGAAACTCATGACTGGGAAAAAACAAAAAATAGCTGCCTTTTTACCCACTGTAATCGGCTTCTCACATTCCTGTTTTTAAGGCATTCTCTGCCTGACTATTTAAGGGGGTACCCCAACACAACTATATGTAGCAGCACCTAGTGCAGCTGCAGTGATCCCCACCTTGGCCTGTAGGTTTCATTAAATGCTACAACCAGCAGTCTTGAGTGTTCTTGTAGGCTGCTTTTTCTAAATGCTGTCCAAAGGATCTCAAGAACACAAGATCCTTCTGAAATGCTTTTCACTGGGATCAGCGAAAGAGCCAAGGGTATTCTCACAGTGGCACTGCTGCATGTGGCTTGCACTGAACTTTATATGCATGATCTCTTCCATGATTCTTTCCTTTTCTCTTCCACTTGGCTCCCCTCTTCTTTACCCCTCCTTCTTCTTCGAGTCCACAGGATGAGCTATTGGGGACCTTATCTTGTCTATTTTCTCCCCACCATGACGTTGAATTGGCTATACCTGAATGTTCAGTGTATGAACTCCCCTCAAAAGAAAGTGACAGTCTTCAAAATTCTTAAGAAGTAGCAGATAGATATAGCCTGTCTGCAAGTGACCCATTTCTCATCCTCCTCCTGCCCCAAATATTTTGATGCCCAATATCCTTTAGGTTTTTTTGGGCTAATGACCCAACTAAACAAAGAAGAGTGCTCATAATCTTTCACAAATCTGTTGCACTAAACAGATAGCTGATCCAAATGGCAGGTATCTCCTGCTCCAAGGCACTATTCAGGATACAGAGATTACCATCATGACTTATTATGCACCTAATAAAAGTCCAGGGCCCTTCCTGACCCATATTTGCTCTTTGTTGACATCTCACCAACAGGGTGCCCTTCTTTTAGCGGGGGACTTGAATGTGGCATTGAACCCTGCCCTGGACAAATATCCTTTGGAACGCATGCTCCATCACTTGATGCCAAAACGTTTTCTCATTCTCATGATCTGGTCGATCTCTGGAGAGAGCTTCATCCCCTGGGTAAAGATTTTGTTTATCATTCTCATCCCCATCATTCTCGCGCTAGAATTGATCATATGTTTATGTTTCGGAAACATCTTCCCCCTAGTAGTATCTACATGTATCCTAGTTGCCCAAGGTAGTTTGTCAGTCTATCCTTTGTAAACCTTTACACAACCTGGGTTATGAACGTTTTGCTTTTGTCTCTTAAGGAGATCCAGGCAGACATTATGAAAGCCTCTGCAAAATATTTCTGTCTTAACAAAGGATCGGTCTCTTCTCCTGCGACCCCCCTATTGGAGGCATATTAAGTGGTTCTTTGGGGCCATATTATTCAGCTTGCAGTGAAACATAAACGGAGCACCAAATGACACAATGTAACTTAACCGGTTAAGACCCGGACCAATATGCAGGTTAAGGACCTTGCCCCTTTTTGCGATTCGGCACTGCGTCGCTTTAACTGACAATTGCACGGTCATGCGACGTGGCTCCCAAACAAAATTAGTGTTCTTTTTTCCAACAAATAGAGCTTTCTTTTGATGGTATTTGATCACCTCTGCGGTTTTTATTTTTTGCGCTATAAACAATAATAGAGCGACAATTTAGAAAAAAAATCGATATTTTTAACTTTTTGCTATAATAAATATCCCCAAAAAAGATATAAAAAAGAAAAATTTTCCTCAGTTTAGGCTGATACTTCGTGCGGCGGTCCATAAGTGGTTAAAACATTTGCTTTTTAAAACATTTAAAAAGTCCCCTATTCCTGCTAATCACAAGCTTTTGGATCAGTTCCGTAAGGAGCAGGACTTATGTATCGCTGATGGAGTGGAACACACTCTGAGCTGGTCTCATTAGAAATGGTATGCCAAGGCGCTTAAGCCGAATACGATGTCGGCCAACAGATTACGCACTTTTACTCCTAAATTTACTCCTATCACCCGCCATAATGTTCTTACTAATAATCCAGTGCGGGTGAATGGTGGTGAATTTCATCACCGTTTTACTATCTTAAACTTGGCCCCTAATCAGACAAATAGCCAGGATATCAATACTTTCTTGATCACTTCCTACGCTATAGCTCACACATCTCTTATGAAAAGAGATATCCCGTACAAGTATCCAAAGTTCTTCAATGTATTAAGGATTTAAAAATGGGCAGACAACCGGGCCCAGATGGCTTTACGGCACTTTATTATAGGAAGTTCTCAGACATTTTAGCTCCTTATTTGACAGCTAAGTACAACTCTGTCAAAAATGGCAGGGTTTACTTCAAACCTTTTGACAGCTAACATAGTGATGCTCCCGAAACCCGACTGGAATCATTCATGCTGGGCCAACTTTAGGCCCATTTATCTTATTAATATAGATATGAAAATCCTGACCACAATCTTAGCTAATCACTTAAATTCCTTTCTACCTCGATTGATCCAAAAAGATCGAGTTGGTTATGTTCTGCAATGACAGGCGGGAGACACCATCAGATGAATTATATAGCTGCAACATATAGCTCATAGTCGTTCTCTAGCAACCATGCTTTTATCTCTTGGTGTGAATAAGGCATTTAACACTTCGTCATGGCCTTACCTTATGACCATACTTTTCCATTATGGTTTTGGTGTTTCAAACCTGAGATAGATAATGGCGTTTTATGATTTCCATCAGGCTAAAATGAAATACTACAGGTTTGACTCATCTCTTTTCCCTATCAGGAGGGGTACCTGTCAAGGCTGCCCACTCTCTCCGATCTTATTTATCTTGGCTCTGGAACCCCTGGCGGAGGCGGTTCACTCTCATTTAGATATAAAAGGCATTAAGGTCACTGGCTCCTCCTATAAGATATCACTATTTGCTGATTATAGCTTGATGACTTTAACTTCCCCTGGGGTCTCCCTGCCTAATTAGCTATCCCTTCTAGACACTTTGGCGTCCCTCTCAGGACTTCATGTCAACCCTATTAAATCTAAAGCAAATTCAATTAACATCTCTCCCTCTGAACTGACAGCTTTGAAAACTGGCTTCTGATTTCATTGCCTTTCCTCTTTGGGAATCCGTCTTGCTCCAACATATGAAGGATTATATCAAGTACATTTTCCACCTTTGTTCAGAAAATTAACTCACATGCTGTCCTCCTGGGCTCATTTCCCGTCGTCTTGGTTTGATAGCTTATGTACTGTATTACCTCTCAAAATTGTTTTTTTTTTAGAGTTCTACCAGTATTAGTCCCCTTACATATTTTACATATACATCAACGTAAGCTTTTGAAGTTTATCTAGGGACCCATTCGACCTCAAATTAGTAAGCAGGTTTTGTATGCCCGTAGGATATATGGTGGCTTTTCAGTCCCCAACTTACAAGCTTTTTATACAGCAGAGAGTATAGCCCCATTATCCCACCTCCATCAAACGTATCAAATGCCACTTTGTGCCACTATTGATCTTGTGGATTCTTATCCTATACCTATCTCTTCTCTACCCTGGCTCCCCCCTATTCATCACATTAGGACCATGCCTAATTCATTTCCTTTCACCTGTGAGACTCAGTTACATTTTCCACGGGCTTGATCTCACACAATATTTCTCTTCTTCACTGTCCGTTATTCACACTGGGTTGCGAAAACCCTAAACAATTTTCATGGTGGACCGACAATGAATTTGTCGATATTCACTCCCTGTTTACCCCTACCAGGACAATAACATTTCATGCCCTATGTTCTTCTCATGATATTCGACCTGCAAGAACACTATATCTACTTACAATTTAGAGATTTTCTTCAGCAGCTTCTAAAATTCTGACCTACCCCATACATTTTGATCCCCTTTGCGAGTCTGACCTCACTCCCTGGGCCTGATATCATTAATATACTCATCGGTAATCTCCTCTAAAAACCTCAGTTGAGACGTTATTACCTTCAATGGGAGAGTGAACTGGGGAGGCAGTTGGATCTGGAGGATTGGCAAATCATGACAATAGCACTTTCTAATGCCCTGTACACACGATCGGATATCTGATAGAATCTAAACCGATGGATTTTTTCATCAGATATCCAATGAAGCTGACTTTCATCAGTCTTGCCTACACACCATCGGTTAAAAATCCGATCGTGTCCAACGCAGTGACGTAAAACACTACGACGTGCTGATAAAAATGAAGTTCAATGCTTTCGAGCATGCATCGACTTGATTCTGAGCATGCAAGGATTTTTGACCGATGCATTTCCCCACAGACGATTGTTTTTTTCTATCTTTTTTTTAACCATAAGAAAAATTTAAAACGGGTTTTATTTTTTTTCACCGATGGGAAAAAAAACGATGGGGCCCACACACGAACGGTTCATCCGATGAAAACGGTCCATCGGTCCGTTTTCATCAGACGAACCGATCGTGTGTACAGGGCATTAGTGTTCAAAAAATGTTCTTATATTAGAGAATGCTTACAAAATATTATATAGGTGGTACTACACTCCGGCTAGGCTGGCCCATATTATTCCAACCTATTCTCCTCTCTGCTTCCAAGGATGTTCACAGGAAGGCACTATGGCACACATTTGATGATCTTGCCTGAAGGTATGCAGGTTATGGGTCAGTCTGTACTCTTCTCCGCAATTTATTTCATATCAATCTCAAAGCTCTTCTTTGTAAACTGATTACGGAATTGCGCCGTCCGCAGCATCAACTAGCTCTGCATCTTTTTACTGCAACTAATTTAACTATTGTGAGGGCATGGAAAACTCCTGTACTTTATTTTTGAGGCGCTTAAAAACCGTATGAATAATATTATGGTAAATGAGAAGTTGACAGCTATTCTTTCAGACACACGGTAAAATTCTTTGGGTTTGGCAACTGTGGGTTGCATATATCCAAGCTTCTAGATTTAACAACACACTTCTCTCCATTTAGCGCAACACTTACGCAAGTTCTGTGGACTCTTCTTCTCCGTTTCTCCCCCTTTCTGGCTTTCTCCTATCTCCTCATCTCTTTCTGCCTTTAGTTACATTTTTCACATTTCCTTCATAGGCCTATCAGACCGCCAAGCATTGTCCTAGTTGGGATGGTTATAGTCATAATAGCTCTACATTTTTGTATTGCATTTTCCTCTACATGTAATTTTATCGACCATAAGGTTTTATGTTTAGCTGCATTCAGTTCTATATTTGGACATTTCAGTTCTTATGCATTATGCAGCGTACTCCTGATTCCCAAGAAGCCTCAGATAGTGACATTTGGATTTTTGCTGATACGGGATGCTGTCCTTGGAACTTGCAGAACTTTCTTTTCTTTTTTTTCCCCTCTTTTTTTCCAATCTGTTCTTGTTCAATATGCAATGTAACTGTTGAGCCTATCTGTTGGATTGATTATTATTAAAACCCTTTGTAAAAGAAAGAAAGGTTTAACCTTAGAGAATGTTGACAACTTCAAAAAACTTTAAGGCCTCATGCACACTGGACGTTAAAATAACGTTATAAAAATGCCAGTAGCTTTGCAGTGAGTTTTTCAACTTTTTTCAATGTTTTTGCAATAGCGTTTTCTAGTGTTTATTAGCGTCTTTTAGCGTTTTTCCACGTTAGCGTTTTTAACAGGTTTTTTTTGAAGAAAGAAATTATTATTTTTTTTTTTAATTAATTGATCAAAAACGTTAAATAACGCTGGTGAATGAAGTTTTTGAGCGTTTATCAACGTTTATCAGCGTTTATTAGCGTTAGAGCGTTTTTTCAGCTGAAAAACGTCTCTCAGAACCCACTAGTTTTTTTTGTTTTTTTGTTTTTTACTGCTCAAAAATGCCTCTGCCCAAAACTGCTGATAATAGCCTATGTGTGCATGGACACATAGGATAACATGATGGGGGGTTTAATGACTGTAGAAAAAAACGTCTACTGCCAAAAACAGCAGCTGTAAAAACATCCAACAACGTCCAGTGTGCATGAGGCCTTAAGGTCTTCCTCATGAAGCAGAACTACAGGTTTATGGGAATTGTTAGAGAATAAAAATCGCGCACACAGTCACACACACACATACTAACGCATAGGTTGAACTGGTGCATCTGTGTCTTTTTTCCCCCTTATAAACTGTGTAAACTAACCTTTTTGTTATTTTCGATATAATAAGGGCAAATTATTTAGTCACATCACCCCCTGCCTCCATCCCCCACTGCCACCAACACCCCCTGCTTTCACCCCCCTCGGCGGTGCCCCAATCTCCCTCTGCCTCCAATCACCCCCTGCCTCCAATCTCCCTCTGCCTCCAATCACCCCCTGCCTCCATCGTCCCCTGCTTCCATCCCCCTCTTCGGTGCCATCAACAACCCCTTTCTCCATCCCCACCCTTTGCGATGCCACCCTCCCCCTCTGCGGTGCCACCATCACCCCCTGCCTCCAATCCCCACCTGCCACTAACACCTTCTGCCTCCAATCTCCCCCAGGCCCCCTGCCTCCAATCACCCCCTGCCTCAATCATCCCCTGCCTCCATCCCCCTCTGCGGTGCCACCAACAACCCCTGTCTCCATCCCCCACCCTCTGCGGTGCCACCATCCCCCTTTGCGGTGCCACCAACACCCCCTGCCTCCAATCACCCCCTGCCACTAACACCCCCTGTCTCCAATCTTCCCCTGCCTCCATTGCCCCCTGCCTTCATCCCCCCTCTGCGGTGCCACCGCAGCCACCATCACCCCCTGCCTCCAATCACCCCCTGCCTCCAATCTCCATGCGCAGTTCCAAGCCAAACCGATCACGGCTATTTTTACAGGCACATTCCCGCAACCACGGACATTTACGAACGGGGGGACAAAGTGCCAGTTTTTACGGACTGTCCGTAAAAATACGGACGGTTGGCAACACTGACGGGTGTTCAGTAGCAATCTGTATGATATAATTACAGCCCCAGTTATGTTGACTTTTAACCTATAATGCATAGTATGAAATGCTGTAGAATCACATTATAGAGTATCTGAGTATTAAACATTAATTTATTATTTTTCTTGCAGGGCATGTTTTGATGAACTTCAGCAAGACTATTTGGAAGTATGGTTTGTGGTAGACTACCTGTCTGATTTTATCTACATAGCAGACATGTTTGTTAGAACAAGAACAGGTATGTTTGTATGTAAATCTATGTAGCACATTTTTACACATTTTTAGCAGGAAAGGTTTGACATATTATTGTGTATGTAAACCCTAAAACAATTTTTCAGTATTTCAACATGACTGAGGCTTCCTTTACACGTGCTTCAAAATGTGGAACATTGCTTTTTTTAAAGCACTCTGAAAGTCAATCAAAGCACCTCTCATTAAATGAAATGGTTACCTTACAGTCCTGTTTACACTGATGTGTTTGCTTTGCTTTTCTTCAAAAATGATACCCCATGTCACTTTCTTGGTGCTTTAAAGTGTCTCCAAAGTCTCCATAGACGTCTATCATATGCTCACTAACATCACCTGCAACATTTAGGCCCCTTTTCACATCACACAGATGCCTCTGTTTGACAGACTCTGCTTTCACAATGGGGGATCGCTCCGCTGATCCCAGCTGAGCAGGCGGATGACAGGTTCGTTTCCGCTCACTGTGCAGAGCAGAAACGCTCTCCTCTATGGGCAAATCGGATGAAAACGGACAACCTGTCTGTTTTCATCCGATCCCATCCGATCTGCCAGATGGATGGGAAATCGGACCACCATCTGTATGCACATGATTAGATCAGATAGCAGTGGGTGTCAGCGGACATGTCACCGCGGACATCTGCTGCTCTATAGGGGTGAATAGATGATACAATCAGGTCTGCCTGAAAAATTGACAGGCGGACCTGATCGCACAGCCCGTGTGAAATGAACCTTAAGGGGCATTTATTCAGAGTTAGCTTTGCTTTGTTTTGAAGGTAAAACAAAAATCATATAAGATATCCACGCGAAAACATATTAATTACAAATGAGTAGCCACTTGAGCAATCTGTGAGACTAGATGCATGAATTGTGATAAATATATGAAGCAGTGCTAAAAAAAATTTACTCAATATTGCGAAAACACAAAACGAAATCAATTTAATGACATGAAACTTATTAGGTTAAAAAATGTGTATAAATCACACCAATTATGTAAATAAGTGCCCATTCACAAGGGCTAGAAAGGAAAAATATATGTGAAACAAGAAAGTCCCAACAAAACAAATCATCCATGATTCATTTGCTCCAGCAGTGATTCCACCACCAGGTTGCACCAAGTATTATAGCCTCTTAGGCCCCTTTCACACGGACGGACCGTTCAGGTCCGCCTGTCAGTTTTGTCGGCGGACCTGAAAGGGCCGCTCAATACGTCTCTATGGTGCGTCGGATGTCAGTGGAGACATGTCCGCTGACATCCGACCCGATCCGATCCGCTAAAATCAGACGGATGGCGATATGTCGCCATCCGTCCATGGCGGATCGGATCGGGTGAGATCTGATGAAAACAGACATGCTGTCCATTTTCATCAGATCTCTCCATAGGAGACAGCGGCTCTGGACAAGCCCCTCCCCGCTCAGTGAGCAGAGAGGGACCTGTCATCCGCCGGCTCAGCAGAGATCCACAGAGAGATCTCCCATTGAGCTGGCGGACTCTGCTGAGACGGAGCCGCCTAGTGTGAAAGGGGTCTTATCAGATACTGTGGACCATCATATAGTATGGTCAAATGCGTGTGTTATATCTCCTTATAAAGGCAAACTCCAAAGCGCCAAATGTGATCCAGTCAGGGTTGGTTCATCAGCAGGATGAAAAATAAAAATTGGGAAATGCTTATCATGCATTTTTGGAATTCTATCAGCTCGGAAGTGAGTTTCCTGAAGAAACAGAATTTGGGGGCATTGTCTCCATAAATCTGAGAGGCAACTGGATCGCTTCTCAGGGGGTAAACCGGTCCTAGCTGTTTAAGAGGGGGTAAGGAAAGGAGAAGGATATGGAAATAAGACTCCTGGTGGCAGAATCTGAAACTAGTATGTCCTGTCCATGAGTGTGACTGAATAAAGACTGTGTCACAGGAGCTGAATAGCAGGCAAACTGTACAGTGATCACCATTGACAACAATAAAGTCTATTCCTCTCCAACATCTCACTGTGTAGGGCTGTCCGTGCAACATCCCGTCATAGACACCCCCGGGTTGCATTCCATTACTAGGGGCAACAGTAGATATTCTGACTCCCTTTACTGTGTCAAGCAGGATTTTTAAAGTAACTTTAAAGTTTCTGCAATGCAGTGTGTAATGCACGCGCCATGCAGAGCGCTGGGCATATTTGTAATCTATGAGCGCGATCACTCGCCGTGGTTGCCACGGTTAACGGCACATGTTTTACAGTCACTGAGTTGCAGGCAAAGGTACAAGTGTCCGCCCCAGCTCCGGTTGCGGATTACTGGGTTGCAGGAGGCAATAGCAACAATAATAATGGACGGTTGCTATGGACAGCGGCACTTGTTGAGTTTTTCGGTTGCTATGGGCAACGACACTTTCAAATAGTAAATTTTTGAAGCAGAACACATAGTCTTTCCCCATAGTAAAATCCCTTGATGAAAAAACATCCCCTCATCCCCAAAACATCCCCCCTCTCTGGTGGTTTCTAGGGGCGATGGCCACCAGGTTAACCGTGAAGGTGGATCTCGGTGGGACCTCCAAATGTAGCGTGTGTTGCCACTAGTTACTAACATCCACACATATTCACCCTGCTGCCAGACATCCATGAGTCACACTTGTAGACAATGAAAAGTCTGTTGCTTTGTTTTTTTTGTTTTATTTGGGGGATTGAACTTGGTTGGGGGAAAGGGATATGGGATGCCCATATGTAGCGCCCCCTTGCTTTCAGTAAAGGCACTATGCTAAAGTTAGTGGGGAATGAGAGACATAATTTGCTCTCATTCTGAATTTTGTCAAATTTGGCTGTCGCAAAATCTGGATTGTTCTGTGGGTCAGACTGCGTTCTAGGGATGCGGTACCATCCCTGGGCGGCAGGTGGCGCCAGAGAGGTCCAGGCGGAGCCGCTTTTCCTCAGCAGCCAATTAGAGGAGTTTTCCCTCTCGGGGCATGCTGGGGAGGAGTATTTCTGTGGCAGAAGCCGTTGTTCTTGGTTCTTCACGGGTTCCTGGTTCCAGGTGCGGAACCCTCCTTTAGGGCCCTCCTGGCCTGGAGTGACTGATGCTGCCAAAGGGGCCCCAGTGACTGACTGGGTCCCCCTCTACTGAAGAGATCCCAGGCTGCGTGCCATTCGATGGGGGATCGGCTTGAGGAGAACCCGGAGGCAGGTGATCCAAAAGGGCTTGAATGAACCATCGGGGATCTGGGTGACCGAACACTGACAGATAACCTTAGCACTGTCAGTCGGTGACCCCAAGGAGACAGACTGGGGAGAATTTTCTCTGCTGTTCACCATTGTCAGCATTGAGCCTGTGGCAGAGGCCTCATCTGGCATCTCATTTAAAATCAGATCCAAGTCAGTGGCAGTGACTTGTTCTTCCCAGCAACCTTAAAGTGACACTTCGGCTGCCAGGCTCGTGGCAGGAGTCTGTCCGGAGGCACTTCACCCATTCTGGCTGGAGTGGCGACGAACTGTATCTACTACTACTGAGAGCAGGATTGCTTTTCTCTTATCCAAGCCTGATACCGCAAAGTTCTCTTACTTCATCAACCTTTCCTGTCTACCTCATGTTGATGTTGGTCGCGTTGGGCCGAGAAATAAAGCATTCAGAAAATCCTATTTGCTGATTGGACATTCGTTTACTGCTCTACTCACTACAATCACCCCTAGACAACGATTAGAGGTAACTTAATACGCCAATACCAAAACAACCAGCGGCTCCTGAGGGGGTAGCACTACACATAGAACAATTGGTATTTGCAATGCTGGAGCTGATTCGGCTTCACATTGGCAAATAGTTACTCATTATCTTCACAGAACAAAAATGGTGGCCTCTAATCTTGACAGACATTTCACCTCAGAACTTCTCCCGCCTCTGCACTCTCCCTGCAGACTTCTACCTCCAGGCAGGGCCGGCCTTAGGTGTTCAGGTGCCCCGTGCGAGCTAATCCTGTGGCGCCCCCCCCCCCCCCCATCTTCACCCCTCGCCCCCTGGTCACCTAAACATACACAAAGAGGAAAAAATATTTGTAACAAATAATTTGTTTTAATAACAGTTAATTTAAGTGCATGTGCAAACAATTATTCTCATTCTCTTCTGTGTGTAGGCTGGCTATAAAAAGTAAATACTTTTTCTTTTTTCTTTTTATCTGAAAAAGTAGATGCATGCAGGGCCAGGGGCTCAGTGTGACTTACCTTCCGGTGGACGCTGCGGCTTTGCATTTAAAAATGGCGCCGCCCGGCACTTAGACGCCACTGCGCATGCGCTGTCTGCCCGAGAATAGCCAAGTGTTTTCGGGCTTTCCCGAGCAGCGGCAGCGCATGCGCAGTGTGCCTGTCGGGGCCGGCAGCAGACATTTTTTATTTCAGGTGCCACAGCCGATGCGTTGCTCTTCACCCAGTCCCAGGGCAGCGCCTGCTGCTGTGACTCGTAGGAGTCAGACTCCTGTGATGATCATGTGAGTAACTGACTGCGACTCACATTCTGCGAGCTGTGATGGCCGCACGGTGCCCCTGTTGCCCATGGCCTGCAGTACCCCTTCTTAATGGCCCTGAACATTTAGTTAGAAAAGCATACTTGATGATGGACTACTGATCCCAGCAAGTCCGACTTGCAAATCCCCAAACTGCAGCGACTTGACACAAAACCCCAGAGTCTCTCCTCTGGCTCTGCACCCAGCTCCCCTGGCATGCCTCTTCCAGATCTCCACTGTGCTTCATTCACTGACTCCTGCCCTGAGTCCTTCTTGAAAGATTTACCCGGACCGTGCGGACCAACTGCTCCTCCAGATCCTGTTCCAAGACACCTCTCCATGACCGTGTAAGGAGAGGCTCCCTCCCAGCTCCTGAGCTCCTCCGCCGAATCCTCCACACCCTCCCAGATAGGGTCGTCTCTCCAGCACGCAGTCTAGCACTCCATCTTTCAATTCACCCAGCCGAAAACTCCCCCCAGCAGGCTGACTGTGAGTATATGTAGGAGGCCTGCCCCCTGCCAATCCTAGTTGGGGATTGGTCAGGGCACCTCACATGTACTCCATGCCACTCCAACTCTCAGCCCTACTCCTCTTCCAAAACATTCTCACTGAAAGCCTACCTCGCAGCATTAAGCCTGTTTAAGTTTACCTGCACTGACAGAACCTCAAACACTACACTAGGGATGAGCCGAACATACCCGCGTTCGGTTCGCACCAGAACTTTCGAACGGACCGAACGTTCGCGCGAACATTTAGAACCCCATTGAAGTCTTTGGGACTCGAATGTTCGAATTCAAAAGTGCTCATTTTAAAGCCCAATATTCAAGTTATTGTTGGAAAACGTCTTTGAGAACCCGGGTCTTGCCCCAGGGAACATGTATCAATGGAAAAAAAAACGTTTAAAAACTGTAGTTTTTTGTGGAGCAGCGATTTTAATTATGCTTAAAGTGAAAAAAAAAAACTTTAAATATCGTACCTGCTGGGTGTCTGTAGTAGTGGCACGTGTTTAGAAATGTCCCTGCACAACATGAGATTACTATAAGAAAAAATAAATTTAATACTGCTTGCGGCTTTAATGTAATGTTTGGTCCCTGCAATATGGATAAAAATCATTGAAAAAAATAGCATGAGTTTCCCCGCCACCACTCCTCCCAGGTCATTACAAGACCCAGTGCCGATCCTGACCTCCCTGGGGCCCTAAGCAAAATGACATTGCACAATAAAAATGAGAATCGGGGGGGGGGGGGTGTTCTGCTGTCGTAAATGACTCAGGCCAGCCAGCGAGTTTAGAAGCGGGGTGAGGGTGCGAAAATGACTTCTCACCAGACGGGGCCTCTAGTAATTTGGGGGCCCTTTGCAGCTTTGCGGGACCCTAAGTGGCTTGCATTGTGAGCCTATAGCGAGGATCGGCCCTGACAAGACCTTTTGGCCCTATATACTTTGAACAGCAGTATACAGGCATTGCAAACAAGATAAGGACTGTAGGTTTGTTAAGTAGAATCTGAACCATGTCATACTTTGCTCCTGCATATTGCACAATTTCTTAAAGAGACCATCAACAAACTACATGACACTTGTGCCTGATGAGGCCACTGATGTTCCAGTGGTGGTGGCCCGTGAGACTGTCCATACAGGCTTGGCCCCCCAAAGTGCACGTGCTGTGTGGCAACTGGCAACAATATGTCGATTATTTTAGGGTGGGGGGGGGCATTACAATGCCAGATCTTGGCTGAATACATTTTTTTGGGGGGAAATAAGAATTCTAGAAAAAAGGGTGACTCACCGAAGCCTCAGCAACACGTTGTCCAGGAACAGGATTTGGTAATCCCCCAGGTTCTGGGAACGCGTTGCATAGACCCTTCTGCAAGGCCTCCCGAAGATATTTCATCTTCTGCTCCCTCTTCGACGGCAAGATAAGCTCCGCAACCTTACTCTTGTAACGTGGATCAAGGAGAGTTGCCAGCCAGTAACGATCCCTCTCCTTGATACCACGAACACGAGGATCCTTATGCAGGCTTTGCAGGATCAGGGAGGCCATGCAGCGTAGGTTTGCTGAGGCATTCAGGGCACAGTCCTCTAGGTCACTGAGGACGACAGGATCCGCAGCCACCTCATCCCAGCCATGTAAAAGTCCACGGGTTCCTTGGGACTGTAAGTGATCCCTTGAAGACTGCTGCTGCTGAGTGCTAGGCTCCACCTCCATGCTGCTGATACAATCATCCTCCTCCTCCACCACCTCGTCCTCCTCGTCCTCTTCCTGTGTGCTAGGCGGGCATGCAGGACCACTGTCTGGATAAAGGGGGCCTTGAGAGGTAAGGAAGTCCTCCTCTTCCTCCCTCTGTTCTGCCTCAAGGGCCCTGTCCATTATTCCACGTAGTGTGTGCTCCAACAGGTGAATAAGAGGGACAGTCTCACTGATGCATGCACTGTCACTGCTCACCATCCTCGTGGCCTCCTCAAATGGTGACAGGACAGTGCATGCATCCCTGATCAAGGCCCCCTGGTGTGGAAAAAAAACACAGACATTCCTGGCCTGCTTCAGGACATCCTGTAAGCCCGGGTACCTGCCCAAGAACCGCTGCACCACCAAATTCAGAACATGAGCAAAACAGGGCATATGGGTCAGTTTTCTCTGTCGTAGGGCAGAGAGGAGGTTGGTGCCATTGTCACTAACCACCATTCCTGGCTTAAGCTGGCATGGCGTCAACCACCTCTGAGCCTGCCCCTGTAGAGCTGACAGAACCTCTGCCCCAGTGTGGCTCCTGTCTCCCAAGCACACCAGCTCTAGCACCGCATGGCATCTCTTGGCCTGCATTCCTGCGTAGCCCTCGTACGCCTACGGAGCACGGCTGGTTCAGAGGAAACATCAGCACAGGAAGAGGCCACAGAGGAAGAAGAAGAGGAGGGGGTGGAGGAGAGAGGTGTGTCACAATTAGTAGTAGTGTTTTGGAGGCGTGGTGGCGGAACAACCTCCATCACTACTGTACCTTGCCCTGCATCCTTCCCAGCTGCCAGCAGAGTCACCCAATGCGCCGTGAAAGAGAGTTAACATCCCTGTCCATGCCTGCTGGACCATGAGTCAGCGGTAAGATGCACCTTACCACTGACCGCCCTGTCCAGCGAGGCATGGACATTGCCTTCCACATGCCGGTAGAGAGCGGGAATCGCCTTCCGTGAGAAAAAGTGGCGTTTGGGTACTTGCCACTGAGATACCGCACATTCCACAAACTCACGGAAGGGGGCAGAATCTACCAACTGAAAAGGTAGCAGTTGAAGTGCTAGCAATTTCGCTAAGCTAGCATTCAACCGCTGGGCATGTGGATGGCTGGGAGAGTACTTCTTTTGGCGCTGCAGTAGCTGGGGCAGAGAAATTTGTCTGCTACCATCAGTAGATTTCCCGCATGTACTACTAGGTTGTGACACACCTATTTCTACACCTTCAGTCCTATCAGTGCAGGCTTCAGAGAGGACTGAGGGTCTAGTGGGGTTGGAGGTCCCAGCTGATGAGGGGCAAGGGGAGGTCCGCTTTGTTCTTTGGTGTGGGTCTTTCAGGTATGCTTGCCAACGAACTGTATGGCAGTTCGACATATGTCTGGTCAAGCATGTGGTGCCCAAGCGGGTGATGTTTTGGCCACGCGAGATACGCTTGAGACATATGTTGCAAATAGCAATGGTGCGATCTGATGCACATGTCCACACCAAAGAAATTTTGCAGTACCGTTGAGACACAGCAGCGCCCTGCACAGGCGTAGCTCTGCGATGTAATGCAGTTGGTGTGCTGCCCTTAAGCTGGCCCCTGGAGGGCATCCTGCCTCTTTGGAGATGTGCCTGTGCCTCTTCCTCCTACTCCTCTTCATCCTCCTCTCTCCTATCAGGCACCCACGTAGAGTCAGTGACCTCATCATCCCCTCCCTCCTAATCACTGTCGAAAGCCTGGCAGTATGCTGGGAAGAGGACGCCTTGGTAGCTGCTTTGCCAGACAAACTAAGCTCAGCCTGGGTGAGAGAGGATGAGGAGGATGAGGATGGCTTGGTCATCCACTCTACTAATTTCTCTGCATGTTGAGGCTCAACACGGCCAGCTTCTGAAAAGAAGGACGAGCGTGTCAGACGGCCACGTGCTGAAGAGGATGCACCGTGTCCACCACCAGCATTGCCTCTAGATGCAGAGCCTGCTTGCCCTCGTGACTCTCTGCCTCTCTTTGTTGTCCTTCCAGACATTTTAATGGCCTGCACAGGACAAAATCAGAAATAAACAGCACACGTGCAGTAAGAGCGACTGCGTTTATGTGCAATTAAATAACACACGTGCACTAAACAGCAACTGCGTTTATGTGCAAATAAATAGCACACATGCAGTAACAGCTAATGCGTTTATGTGCAATTAAATAGCACACGTGCACTAACAGCAACTGCGTTTATGGGCAAATAAACAGCAAACGTGCAGTAAGAGTGACTGCGTTTATGGGCAAAAAAACAGCAAACGTGCAGTAAGAGCGACTGCGTTTATGGGCAAAAAAACAGCAAACGGGCAGCAAGAGCGACTGCGTTTATGGGCAAAAAAACAGCACACGTGCAGTAAAAGCGACTGCGTTTATGGGCAAAAAAACAGCACACGTGCAGTAAGAGCAAATGCGTTTATGTGCAATTAAATAGCCCACGTGCAGTAACAGCAACTGCGTTTATGTGCAATTAAATAGCCTACGTGCAGTAACAGCAACTGCGTTTATGTGCAATTAAATAACCCACGTGCAGTAACAGCGAATGCGTTTATGGGCCAAAAAACAGCAAACGTGCAGTAAGAGCGACTGCGTTTATGGGCAAAAAACAGCAAACGTGCAGTAAGAGCGACTGCGTTTATGGGCCAAAAAACAGCACACGTGCAGTAAGAGCGACTGCGTTTATGTGCAATTAAATAACCCACGTGCAGTAACAGCAACTGTGTTTATGTGCAATTAAATAGCCCACGTGCAGTAACAGCAACTGCGTTTATGTGCAAATAAATAGCACACGTGCAGTAACAGTTAACGCGTTTATGTGCAATTAAATAGCACACGTGCAGTAACAGCAACTGCGTTTATGTGCAATTAAATAGCACACTTGCAGTAACGGCAACTGCGTGTATGTGCAATTAAATAGCACACATGCACTAACAGCAACTGCGTTTATGTGCAATTAAATAGCACACGTGCAGTAACAGCTAATGCGTTTATGTGCAATTAAATAGCACACGTGCAGTAACAGCAACTGCGTTTATGTGCAATTAAATAGCACACGTCCACTAACACTGAGTACTATGTTTAGGTGTAAACTAAACAGCATGCAGGCAATACAACACGTTAGAGCACTGCAGCTAGCACAATCTACTGCCTAACAAATAGGAATAGCTGATCTAGCTAAGCTATACAGTGTATAAATATATGTACAACGCTAGGATGTATATATATCCTCTACACACTGTAAATTTAACTAAACTGACTAGCCTGCCTGCTCTATCTATCTGGTAGAAAAGACACTGGGGGTTATTAACTAACGGCAAATCCACTTTGCACTACAAGTGCACTTGGAAGTGCAGTCGCTGTAGATCCGAGGGGGACATGCAAGGTAAATAAAAAACAGCATTTTTGCTTATACGTGATTGGATTATAAAATCAGCAGAGCTTCCCCTCAGATTTACAGTGACCGCACTTCCAAGTGCACTTGCAGTGCAGAGTGGAATTCCTTTAGTAAATCAACCCCACTGTGTCGCTCTCTATCTCTCTCTCTCTAACTGACTGACTGACTTCTTCTCTTTAACAACGCCGCAACACACTACACGCGGCCGCCTTGCAGGTGGCCTTATATAGTGTGGGGCGTGTACTAAACCCCCTGAGCCATAATTGGCCAAAGCCACCCTGGCTTTGGCCAATTATGGTTCTTCGTCTTTTGCGCACTGTGATTGGCCAAGCATGCAGGGTCATGGTGCATGCTTGACCAATCATCAGCGCGCAATGCCGCAGTGAATAATGGGCCGTTGCGCGTCACTCGAATTTGGCGCGAACGACCCATTTTGTTCGAAATTCGTCGAACGTACGAACAGACAATGTTCGAGTCGAACATACGTTCGCATCGAACGCAAAGCTCACCCCTACACTACACATCTAGAACGTACCTATGGTAGAGGAAGCTACATCAACAACAACTTTATCAGTGCCCCTTAGCACAGCCTCACCAGTGCCCATCAATGCAGGCTCACCTATGCGTATCAATGCAGCCTCGTCAGTGCCCATCAATGCAGCGTGACCTGTGCCCATCATTGAAGCATGGCCTGTGCCCACCAATGCAGCCTCACCTGTGCCCACCATTGCAGCCTCACCTGTGCCCACCATTGCAGCCTCACTGTGCCCCATCATTGCAGCCTCACTGTGCCCACCATTGCAGCCCCACTGTGCCCAGTATTGCAGCCTCACTGTGCCCATCATTGCAGACTCACTGTGCCCATCTTTGCAGCCTTACTGTGCCCACCATTGAAGCATCACTGTGCCCACCATTGCAGCCTCACTGTGCCCATCATTGCAGCCTAATTGTGCCCATCATTGCAGCCTCTCTGTGCTCACCATTGCAACCTCATTGTGCCCGTCATTGCAGCCTTGCCTGGGCAGAGTAAGAGAGAGGACGGCCAGATCATGACTGGAGGAAGAGGAAAGCCGTGGGATCACAGAGCATGCCGGAACAGCTTACATTACAATTGCATCCTCTCTGCTCTCCTCGCCGTCATACACAGCCCCACCTCCTCCTGACCCTGCGTATGTGATAGACAGAACACATCCCAGCATTGGACCCGCGTTCTGTCTATCACTTGTGCGGGGTCAGGAGGAGGCAGGGCTGTGTGTGACTGCGAGCAGAGAGGAGGCAATTGTAATGTAAGCTGTTACAGCGGGCTATCCGCGCTCTGTGGTCCCGTGGCTTTCCTCTTCCTCCATGCTCTCTTCCCCCGGGGCGATCACTGAGAGAACGGCTCCCGATCAAACCCACCTGCCGGCGGTGCTCGCTCCCTCGCTTCCAGGCAGTCCAGCTCCTCGTCAGCCCTCATTTTCCACTCGGAAAATGTGAGTAGGCGAGTGGAAAATTTAAGGGGTTATGTATATATTCTGAGAGTGTCTCATGCATACGTCACATCTGGTGTGCATCGTGAAATAACAGGAAGGTGAGCAGGGTCTGGAGCAGAGCGGGGCAACTAGTAGATGGCACACATGGTGTACAAAGGTACACTATAGGAGAAGGTGAGCAGTAAATGGAGAGAGGACTGTGCGGCAGAGGTTTACCAGAACTGGGGGATCAAAGCAGGGGAAACTAGCAGATGACGCATGTGGTGCACAACATAACAAAGGAGCGCACCTGGCAGGCTGACAATCCTTCTGCTTATTGTGTTTTAGTGTTCTCAGCCTGCAACATGAAGTGCTGTTATTGGCAGGATCGCCAAGTACCATCTTATACCATCAGTAGTTGAACTAGATGGACTTTACAGTGACCCCTCTAATTCCTAATTTCACCCCCTCCCCCCTACTATTCTCTGTATCTTTATCAACCCCCTCAGCATCCTAAATCCCTCTGCTAACCACTGCAGCCCAACCCACCATTTTCTTCTACTCTGATCACTCTGCTCACATTTGCATTCCAACCCCCCTTACCACTGCACATGCCCCTTTGCTCATCTCTGAAAGCCAACCCCCCTACTGTGCACCCCCCTTACCACTGCACAACCCCTCTTTGATCACTTTCACACCCCAAATGTTAATCTCTTCACTCCTTATCTGTGCACCCCCTCCTTTTCTCACCTTTGCATACCAGCCCCCATGCTCACTTTCCCCCCCCCAAAGGATACCCCTCTCTGTTTACTTTAGCACCCCTCATGCTCTTTGCATACCAAGAATATATTGTACATAGAAATTTCTCACAGTTTACACATATACTTTCACTGATCTCCTTTTTTTTAAGGTTATTTGGAACAAGGTCTATTGGTAAAAGATGAAGGCAAACTAAGAGACAAGTACAAAAAGACGTTACAATTTAAGCTGGATGTTTTGTCCATCATACCAACAGACATACTGTATCTTAAATTTGGATTAAACTACCCAGAATTCAGGCTGAATAAATTACTCCGAGTTGCTCGAATGTTTGAGTTTTTCCAACGAACTGAGACGCGAACCAACTATCCAAACATCTTTAGAATATCTAACCTCATCATGTACATCGTAATCATTATCCACTGGAATGCTTGTGTATTCTACTCAATTTCAAAAGCTATAGGGTTTGGAGCAGACACATGGGTCTATCCTAACACATCAGACCCAGAATACGGCCGCTTGGCTAGAAAATATGTGTACAGTCTCTACTGGTCAACACTAACCCTAACAACCATCGGTGAAACACCACCTCCTGTGCAAGACTCTGAATTCTGGTTTGTGGTTGCTGACTTTTTAGTGGGAGTATTGATTTTCGCTACTATCGTCGGTAACGTTGGTTCCATGATTTCAAACATGAATGCTGCCAGGGCAGAATTCCAAGGCAGAATTGATGCCATCAAGCAGTACATGCATTTCCGTAAAGTCAGTAAAGATTTGGAAAAAAGAGTAATTAAGTGGTTTGACTACTTGTGGACAAACAAAAAAGCTGTTGATGAAAGAGATGTGTTGAAATACCTACCAGACAAATTAAGGGCAGAGATAGCTATCAATGTCCATCTAGATACATTGAAAAAAGTCCGTATCTTTGCAGATTGTGAAGCTGGACTCTTGGTTGAATTAGTCTTGAAGCTGCAACCTCAAGTATATAGCCCCGGAGATTACATTTGTAGGAAAGGTGATATCGGAAGGGAAATGTATATCATCAAAGAGGGTAAGCTTGCTGTTGTAGCAGATGATGGTATTACACAATTTGTGGTTTTAAGTGATGGCAGCTACTTTGGAGAAATTAGTATTCTTAACATAAAAGGCAGTAAAGCTGGTAACAGAAGAACAGCAAATATCAAAAGTATTGGATATTCTGATCTCTTCTGCCTGTCCAAAGATGACCTTATGGAAGCTTTGACAGAATATCCTGATGCAAAAGCCATGCTAGAGGAAAAAGGAAGGCAAATTTTAATGAAGGATGGTCTTCTCGATTTAGATGTTGCTAACTCTGGTGTTGACCCCAAAGACATTGAGGAGAAGGTAGCTCACATGGAAGGTTTGGTGGATAACTTGCAAACCAAATTTGCTAGACTGTTGGCAGAGTATGATTCAGCGCAACAGAAACTTAAACAGAGAGTTACCAAAATTGAGCACATGTTAAAGCCTGAGCCGGAAGTTTTGGAGGCTGCAGATCCAGAAGCAGCAAAGCAAGAAACTGAGCCACTGCCAAAAGAATAAAGTAATTTACCAACGTTTTGGAGTTGAGCCAATTGACTCTGCTGGTATCTGATAGTGGATTGTTATCAATCCTTTGTTTATAAGAGGCACATAAAGACAATACCAACCTGTCACATAAAAATAGAGAACTCTGCCTCTGTCTGCAAAATAAATGGATATCCTACAGTATATTAGGATATATATATATAACATGGACAAGCAAGTTAATCAGCATCTCAGCTGCGATTGTTTTTTTGGCTATGGAGACTTTACATAGAACTGAACTGAGATATTTGGATGATTATTTGGTGTACAATTGTATAATTTTGTTCTGTTACTTTAGCATGATGATCGAAATTAAGATTTTAGCATCACACACTATAATAATCACTGAGAATATTTAATACAAATGAAAAATGGTCAATAAACAGTGATATTTAAACAAAAAGTTAGAATCTATACATATTCTTTTAATGGAATTTAAAGGAACATCCCAAGTTGGATACCTTCACACAACTTGAGGGATGGCATGGGCATACAGCATGTCCATGTGCAAAGAAATATACAGTAATTATTTTTATTTTTAAATTAATACCCAAATGGCTAGTTATTTTAATTCAATTTTGATTTAAAAAACATTGATAGGAGACAACTGTTAAGCCACGTACACACAGGCTGAATGCCGGCCGGCATCACCCGGTTTAATAAAAAATGGCCAACATTCGGCCTGTGTGTAAGGCACTCTGTACAACAGAAGCCGGCTGTTTTGCTGGAAAACCAGCAGCCGAGCCATTGGCGGAGAGCGCTGATCGTAGTGTCCTGGCGGGGGGCCACCCCCTGGCAGAACACAACAGCACAGCAGGGGCAGATCGTTGTACTTACATCGGATCGTTAGTACAGCGGCTCCGACCGGAGATGACAGGCTTTTTTCATTCAACCCATTGGGTTGAACAGAAAAAATCTAATAGGGGTTTACAGTTATACAACTCTTTTGCAGAACACCATGACCTTATTGTTTTATCATTTTCACTGAAAAAAGCGATACACATTTCTCAATTTAGCTATGGAGCAATTGTATTGAATACTACCAATAAATTCAATAAGAAATTGTCTACAGCTTTCATACTTATCACTTTGTCTTGATTTTCCAGCTCTTGTAAAACAATTTTGAAAATTAAGACAATTCTTACTACTACTACAAGCTAGCATGTCCTTCTTAAGGCTTGGTTCACATTACTGCAACATGCATGTTATGTGGAGGGCAGCCCATTAAATTCAAGTCCTCAACCCTTGTTTAAAAATCCTGCCGCACCAAAATATATGGTGCTGTAGCACCATGTTGTTTAGTGTGCCCTAAAAATGCACATGCTTGCCAATGTGTAGGATTGCCAATAAGAATTAATGGCACCCCTGCAGATCTCCTATAGAGCAGCGTATTTCACTGCGTGCTGGGAATGCATGCGATTTTGCATAAGTTCCCGACATGCAATGATATGAATCTAGCTTAAGAGCGCCTATAGATGCCTGCTTTTACATTTATCAGCAAGAACCCCCTCCTCTGTACATCATGTTGATATACCTTTACTCTTTTACTAGCGGCTTGACTGCTCTGACTTGTGGGGTAAGCCCTGCCCAACTGCTATTCCTCTGTCCAATGAGAATACTTTAGTGGCCAATAAGTGTACTCTTGCTCAGAAAGGAAATGCTCAGGAAAGTGGGAGGGAGCTACTTGTTTAAGGATTTCCTTTTGAAGCAAAAAAATAATACACTTATAAAAAACACTGATAAACTGAACTGAGTTTCAAAATGTCAAGAACTTTGAAAACATCAAAAGACATATGCAAGATAAAGAATATACCTAATAGATATCTACCTGCAAGAGCTAACCATTTCCTGCCAAGCGTACATAACTTTGGTTAATATCCCATGGTCATAGCCTTATAGTCATGCAGAAATCTAAAGCAAGCTTCTAGTATGGGCACTAATTCCTGATAAATACTCTTTTTTTGTAGGGAAAACATCTTGGAAAATGGTCATGTCCTTTATTTTGAATAGATAAATTACAAAAGGTTTATAAAATAAATTAAAAGGGGTTGTAAAGGTTTGTCTTTTATTTTCCAAATTGGTTCCTTTAAGCTAGTGCATTGTTGGTTCACTTGCCTTTTCCTTCCATTTCCCTTCTAAATGTTTTTTTTCTTTGTTTGAATTTCTCACTTCCTGTTTCTCCTCAGTAAGCTTTCCACCATCATCTGAGCGGTGGAAAGTCATTTAGAACAGCTTACTGAACAGCTTACTGAGGAGGAACAGGAAGTGAGAAATTCAGACAAAGAAAACAAAGAAAAAAAAACATTAAGAAGGGAAATCAAAGGAAAAGGTAAGTGAACCAACGATGCACTAACTTAAAAGAACCTATTTAGAAAATAAAAAACAAACCTTTACAACCCCTATGTGGAAGCTTACAAATTTATCTTATGCTACTCCTAGCAAACTTAGTTTATTCTACTCAGATTTTTTTTACAGTTTCATGTGACTTTTTTCCATTTCTATGTTGTAATCATTTGAACCCCCATGCATTGTGTGATTATTGCAAATATATGTTTAAAGTTCAGATATACAATGACAACTAATACTAAATACACTTTTGGGTATATTTAAAAGCAGTAAATGTGTTCTTTATTGTGTTTCTGTGTGAAAAAAAAACAGGAGTCTTAAGGTACCATTTTCTCCCCATCAAGTAAGCAGCACAGTAGTGGCCTCACCAAAAATCATTCTGAATCTCGTAAGACTAGCAGTCAGAAGAAGTAGTGACTTGGATCAGTGTTTCTCAACCTTTTTTCAGTTAAAGTGGATGTAAACCCAAAATGTTGATGTCACAATGTAGAGTATAAGATTTCCTATCATCTGTGCCCAGTCTTGCCACACAGAGTTAATCCAGCGCTGAGCAATCCTCTTTTAATGTTCAGTGAAAATTAACAGAATTCCAGATAAAAACTTGCCAAATTATAAAGTCCGTTTCTCTGTTCTTGCTTTGTGTTACAGGTTATTTACATATCCTGGTAATATACAATGAACTTTGGATCACCTCATATTATGATAAACATAACATAACATATGATAAACATGTCCAAGCTCTAGATATGTAAATAACCTGTAACACAAAGCAAGAACAGAGAAACTGACTTTATAATTTGGCAAGTTTGTATCTGGAATTCTGTTAATTTTCACTGAACATTAAAAGAGGATTGCTCAGCGCTGGATTAACTCTGTGTGGCAAGACTGGGCACAGATGATAGGAAATCTTATACTCTACATTGTGACATCCATTGTGACATCCACTTTAAGGCACCCTTTAAAAATCATGGACAGTCTCCAGGCACCTCATTCTAAAATGTAAAAGCTATTCTAATAGTTATACATAATGTAGCAACATCCACACACTTAGGACACCCAACGTTAGAGGTGATTTATTCTTCTAAAGCAAATAATCTTTTGAAAACTGGTACTGAATAGTATTCCAATGTTTCTCCTCTCTCTCAGTTTTTCTCCATCACTCAGCTAAAGTGACCCCAACACCGATGAAGAGGGGCAGGGGAGGGACAAACAAGGATGCTATGCAGGCGACTAACATCCTCCTTATCAACTGATTATACCAATGGCCGTTAGGACTCCGGCAGCTAGAAGGTTCTAATGGTGCACAATGAAAAGCTGTGGCTTTGTGTAACTAAAAGGCAGGCTTCATCCACACGCCGGCTTGTATGCAATTTTTGAGAAATTTTTGGGCATTTTGCCAAGGCACGCCTAATGAAACCTCAACACCCTTGTTGAAAAAGGCTGCCATAAATAATCTCACACTGCGGATATACTGTACAGCTTTTGGGCCACAGAACATGAATGCCTAGGAAACGCAATTTATTATTCTGGATAAATTCAAGACACAAGGTATATTTTTAGGGTACTGCTTTGGCACAATTGATTCCTAGATGTTTTCTATATGACAGCTAATCTTCATATTTTGGAGATCCATTTTAAAATAACAATAACAATTTAACTGCAAATAATAAAAAAATATAATACGCTGTTTGTATACTGTATAGTTAGTGATTTATCTTACTTAGGTTCCTTTAGGCTACGTTTTCACTATTGCGACCCCAAAGTCGTGCAACTTTGCGACTTTGGGTGCAGATTTGACCCAACTTTACACTTTCTGGATCAAAGTTGCATCAAAAGTCGCATTTAAAGTAGTGCAGGCACCTTTTCAAAGTCACTGATTTTCAAAGTCGCATAGATGGGAATGGGTGGCATTGAAATCAATCGGCTTTGACTTGTCATGACAAGTCGTACTAGTGGAAACAGCCTTAAAGTGGTTGCACTCCTGCAAAAAAAAAATATATCCTGATACTTTACAGCATGATAGACAACACAGTGCTTGTGCTGTGTCATTTATCCCTTTCTGTGTTCTAAAAACCTGGTTGATCCAGCCAGTTCCTGTGTCCCCCTGTCTGCAGCTTAGCCCTGATAACCGTGGTCAGTTTACATGCCTCCATCATCCCGCTGCTCTCCTCTCTACCCCATCTGCCCCTCCCTCCCTGCCTGTCAGTTCGGGAGTCTGTGGCATTAACATTAAGAAATCCGCTGTGTTACATGATTATAAAACATGCAGTGTGTGTCTTTGTGTAAAATTATTGCGGAAAATACCTTATTTACAGCGCTGCTGGGTGCTTACCTGCTGCTCTCCTCCTGGCTGACGTCAGTGAGGGATCTCGGCCCTCCCTCTGTACTGCTCGGAGCGGGGAAGCTGAGGTCTGGCGGGTCAAGTTGAGTGCCCAGCGGCGCTGTAATTTTACAGAAAGACACACACTGCACGTTATATAATTTTATAACACAGCGTATTACAGGATTTATAAAAATTACTTTACAACCACTTTAAGCCCTGTTTACATGGGCCGAATGTCGGGAGACATCGGCCGGTTCACTAAAAACTGTCCGACATTCGGCCCATGTGTATGATACCCATTTGACCGGCTTCTATCGTACAAGCATGCTGGAAAACCAGCAGCCAACCAACGCTCTCAGCCAATGGTGGAGAGCGCTGATCAGAGTGTTCTGGTGTCAGAACACAAAAGCTTAGTGGAGGAGATCGCTGTCCTAACTTTGGATAGTTAGTTCAGGCTCTAGAAAAAACAACGTTTTTTTCAACTTGATCATTAGAACGGCCTTGCCTACACACGATCGTGAAAAAAAAATGCTCTAGCAAAGCGCGGTGACGTACAACACGTACAACACGTACAACTATAAAGGGGAAGTTCCATTCGGATGATGCCACCCTTTGAACTGCTTTAGCTGATTTTGTGTTAGTAAAAGACGATTCGCGCTTTCTGTCTGTTACAGCGCGATGAATGTGCCTACTCCATTACGAACGGTAGTTTTACCAGAACAAGCACTCACGACTCATAACTTACTTCTGACCATGCATGGATTTTTCACGACGTTAAAGCCCACACACGCCCATTTTTTACAACCCGAAAAACGACAATGTTAAAAACGTTGTTAAAAAATAGAGCATGATAGAATTTTTTTTTGCCCTTTTTTCAGAACCCGAAAAATGCTCTGAAGCCCACACACGATCGTTTTTAATGACATAAAAAAAACGTCATTTTTTACAACCTGAAAAATGATCGTGTGTACGTGGCATCATGCCGCGTACACATGACCGTTATTCATTTCATGGAAAAAACAAAGTTTTTCTCAACGTGATTCCTCTCAAGCCTGCCTTGCAAACACACGTTCGTGAAAAATGCTCGAGCAAAGCGTGGTGATGTACAACACGTACGACAACACGTACGACGGCACTATAAAGGGGAAGTTCCATTCGAATGGCGCCACCCTTTGGGCTGCTTTTGCTAATTTCCCCATCTCATAAATTGCTTCTGAGCATGCACGTTTTGTTCCCCCTTGTTAAAGTGTACACACGACTGTTTTTCACGACGTGAAAAAGGACGACATGAAAAACTACGAGAAAAAATAGAGCAGGTTCTAAATTTTTAACAGGAGCGTACACACGACCATTATTGCATTTTTCTCGTCATGAAAAACGGTTGTGTGTACGCGGCATGAGATGCAGAGTTGAGCCCTCTGAAATATAATAAGATTTGATAAAACTACCAGAGGTGGAAAATATCAAAGCTTCTCCAGCAGAAAAAAGGTACGCTTGCCACCTCTCTAGCTGGTCTCTTGCCAAAAAGCACTGTCATCCTGCTGTATGCTTAAAGCTAAAGCTTAATCTTTTTATATTTTGCCTTCCTAGTTTTTCCAACCCCCATCAATATTCTTATTAAATGCTTTTTAAAAACTTTCTGCTTTTGTTACATAGCCTATTTTAGACCCATTACCATCCATCATTACTAAGTTTCTTTGCTTCTCTATGCAAAGCACATAGATCATAGCTGGTGGGAGGGATTGTCACATCTGTGCTCTAGGCAGAAAAGACAGAGATAAAAAAAAACAATCTCGTCATTTTCTGCCGAGTACTCGGCAGTGTTTACATCTGCCGGGTCAGACGTGAAGTCATAACGTCGCGTCCGGGCCTCCAAAAGTCATAGACACTGCAGGGGACGATCTGGTCTGTGGTTTTTACTATGGTTAACTTCCGGCACTGATGGATTCCTTCTCTGGCTCGCCGATCACACTACTGTAAAAACAACGATCATGATAGCCAGGTGAGTGTATTGTTAGCCTTGAGGTACCTGGTTTGCTGATGTCAGCCCTGTTGGTGAGTATCTCTGCCCAGTAATTTTCTTGGTGGCTTTTTATAAATGGGGACTTATCTATGCACTCATTAGATGTAACATGCTTCATTGTAGTTATGGGATGTCTTACTATTACAGAAAGTGATTTAGTGGTCCGCTTCATATTTTGCAATTTCAGTATATTATCATGTTATATTAAGATTTTTTATGTATTGTTTTTTTTTATAGAACAAATATTTCTCTGAACTATACTCCTGAATAAGCGGTTTCACCACGAAACATGTAGAGTTTTGAACTGGGAAGATACGAATATCCAATTCACCATCGAGGGTTGCTACTTCTATTTCCTTCCAGTTCTTATGAGAGCAATTTAATCGTTTCAATATGTTATATATCTGCCCTTGTGGGTACTTTTTTTATTATATTTTTCTAATAAATGTGTACTTTTTGTAATTTGTTTGAGCATTGTGAGTCTATAAAATTTGAAATACCACGTTTTAAGATTCATCATTCTAGTAGGAGGTTTCAGCACCTTAAAACGTCCCAATATCTTGTTGTTTCTTGTATATTCTGAGGCCTCGTACACACGACCGAGAACCTCGTCATAAAAGAAACGTTGTTTTCCTCAACGAGGTTCTTGTGAAGCTTTCTTTGCGTACACACTGTCAAGACAAAATCTCATCGTTCTCAAACGCGGTGACGTACAACACGTACGACGGCACTATAAAGGGGAAGTTCGATTCCACTGGCGCCACCCTTGGGGCTGCTTTTGCTAATCTCATGTTACTGCGTGTTAAGAAAAAGTTTGGTAAGAGACGATTCGCGCTTTTCAGTCTGTTACAGCGTGACGAATGTACTATCTCCATTACGAACACTACTTTTACCGAAGGTGCGCTCCCATCTCATACTTTATTCTGAGCATGCACAGGTTTCTAAGCATACACACGAACATGTTTCTCGTGGTAAACCAGCCTGACGAGGAAATTGAGACTGCCGACGAGAAAAAAGAGAGCATGTTCTCTTTTTTTCTCGTCGAGATCCACGACAGTTTTCTCGACGAAAAACATACACACGACCGTTTTTCTCAGCAAAAATGCTCTGTCAGCATTTTTCTTGATGGATTTTGCAGAGGAAAACGGTTGTGTGTACGAGGCCTTACTCCGGGATGTGGTGCTGTTTGTCAACTTACCATTATTATAACATAGTTTAATTTAAGCACCCTAATGGCATGTATTAAGAGATCACAGAGAGGAATTTGTCATTGAGCAGATAGTTCATTATTAAATTCACTTAAAAAACAACAATGTTCCCACCGCCAGGTGTACACTCATGTTAATGTGCCCTCTCGGCACTCAGGATAACAACAAAAATATCCAGAAAAACACATTTAAAAAAAGCTATAAATTGATTTTCATTTTAATGAGTGAAAAAAATATTTGATCCCCTATCAATCAGCAAGATTTCTGGCTCCCAGGTGTCTGCTATACAGGTAACAAGCTGAGATTAGGATCACTCTCTTAAAAGGGAGTGCTCCTAATCCCAGCTTGTTGCCTGTATAAAAGACACCTGTCCACAGAAGCAATCAATCAGATTCCAATCTCTCCACCATGGTCAAGACCAAAGAACTGTCCAAGGATGTCAGGGACAAGATTTTAGACCTACACGAGGCTGGAATGGGCTACAAGACCATTGCCAAGCAGCTTGGTGAGAGGGTGACAACAGTTGGTGCGATTATTCACAAATAGAAGAAACATAAAATAACTGTTAATCTCCCTCGGTCTGGGGCTCCATGCAATATCTCACCTCGTGGAGTTTCAATGATCATGAGAACTGTGGGGAATCAGCCCAGAACTACAAAGGAGAATCTTGCCAATGATCTCAAGGCAGCTGTGTCCATATTCACCAAGAAAAAAATTGGTAACACAATACGCAGTGAAGGACTGAAATCCTGCAAGGTCCCCCTGCTCAAGAAAGCACATGTACCATCTGAAGTTTGCTAATGAATATCTGAATTATTCAGAGGAGAACTGAGTAAAAGTGTTGTGGTCAGATGAGACCAAAATCAAGCTCTTTGGTATCAACTCCACTCGCCGTGTTTGGAGGAGGAGGAATGCTGCCTATGACCCCAAGAACACCATCCCCCACCATCAAACATGGAGGTTGAAACATTATGTGTGTTTGCTAAGGGGACAGGGCAACTTCATCGTTGCATCCAAGGGATGATGGACGGGGCCATGTACTGCCAAATTTTGGATGAGAACCTCCTTCCCTCAGCCAAGACATTGAAAATGGACAGTGGATGGGTATTCCAGCATGACAATGACCCAAAACACATGACCAAGACAAAGGAGTGGCTCAGGAAAAAGCACATTAAGGTCCTGGAGTGGCCTAGCCAGTCTCCAGACCTTAATCCCATAGAAAATATGTGGAGGGAGCTGAAGGTTTGAGTCACAAAATGTCAGCCTCGAAACCTTAATAACTTGCAGAGGATCTGCAGAGAGAAGTGGGACAAAATCCCTCCTGAGATGTGTGCAAATCTGGTGGCCAACTACAAGAAACATCTGACCTCTGTGATTGCCAACAATTGTTTTGTTACCAAGTACTAAGTCATGTTTTGCAAATGGGTCAAATACTTATTTCACTAATACTTATGCAAATCAATTTATAACTTTTTTGAAATGTGGTTTATTGGATTTTTTGGTTGTTATTCTGTCTCTCACTGTTAAAATAAACCTACCGTTAATATTATAGACTGATTTTTGATGTCATTGGGCAAAAGTACAAAATCAGCTGGGGATCAAATATGCAAGCAAAAAGTTTTACCTCAAATAGAAAATGGGATTTTGTGGGCAATGAGAATAAATTGAAAAAAACATATATATATCTAAATAGAAAAATATAATTTTTTACAAAATATAATGGAAAAAACATAGAAACCACACAGGTGGTAAACAATTGTAAATGAAATGCATAGACATATGAATGATGATCAAGATGATTGTATGACAAACCCCAAGAACAGAATCATGGAGATGCCAAACTGCTGAAACCGACGCGTTTCGAATGTGCGAGTTACAATATAATCTTCTTCAGGGATAACAGCATTTCTGGAATTGCAGAATACATCATCAATGAGATAAATTCATATTACATAGCAACATTAAAGACCATACTAGATATAGGTCTAAATTGTCAATTTCATATTTCAGCGCTTGAATTGTGGATCAAATACGCGACCA
The DNA here is from genome assembly GCF_905171775.1 of Rana temporaria. NCBI lineage: Eukaryota > Metazoa > Chordata > Amphibia > Anura > Ranidae > Rana > Rana temporaria. Next base: position 581,109,373 of record NC_053489.1, read on the forward strand.
TATTGGAATTTATTTTTTTCATCAAAATTTTAACAGTGCCTTTATTGATCACTATTCATGTCACCATAGCACAGCTCGCAAATGTTTGTTTTTATTTTATTGTTTTAGAAAGCATTCTTTTCTATTCTTGTATTTTATTTTTGATTCCTTCTACTCTATTATTTTCTATTATATTCTTGTCTATTCTATTCTAATTCAAATTTATTCTCTATAAAATTAGATTTTCAAAAAACGGTTATATTCTATTTTATTCTATTCTATTGTTATTTTTATATTCTATTCTGATTTAATTTTTTCTATTTTATTCCTTTAATTTCTATTCTATTTTTTTATTTTCTAATCAGAATCCGGATTGCGGGAGATGGTTATATTCTATTTTATTCTATTTTACGGAATTCTATTCAATTTTTTTCCTATTCTTTTCTTTTCTAATCTATGATTTTCTACTCTAATCTATTCTATTTGAATTTATTCTATTAGAAATTAAAAAGATGGTTATATTTTTTCTAATTTATTTTATTCTATTCTTTGGTTCCCACCTCTTCCATTGGTGGTTAGTGAATCAGCCTGCACCCACGCTTTTGTAGGTAAGTGGATCGGCTGCCACCTCTGCTGCGAGGGACAACTGGATGTGGATCAGCCTGCACCCTGCTGCGATGGACACGTGGATTGGGCCCCTCCTCTGCCGTGGCAAACACGTGGACAAGGCCCCACCTCTTCTGTGGTTGGCCAATGAATAAGCCCTCACTGCTCAGGTGTACATTTATTACAGAGTTGGTAAGGTCGAATAAAGACAACAGTTCATCCAGCTCAACCTGTGTAGGTGTATGTAGAAAAATAATTTCCCATATCCTGTATATTCTTTTCGATAAGATACATGCCCAAGAGTCTTTTAAAACTATCCATACTTCCTGCCAACACCATTGGTTTTGGAAGAGAGTTCTCACCCTGACAGTGTTATACTTGCCTCCTCTGTGCAGTTGGTTTTTGTGCAGTTGGTTTTGCACAGAGCAGCCCAGATCCTCCTCTTCTTGCATCTCTCTTTGCTGCTCCTAGCCCCTCCCTCCTTTGAGTGCCCCTCAGCCAGCAGCTTGCTACAGGGGACACCCAATCCGAGGCAAAGCTTGGTGTATCAATTCAGAAGCGGAGCCCCAACCTGGCCCTGCCCCTCTCAACCCTGATTGGCTGACTGACTTTGATTAACAGCTGCGGGAGTCAATGGCACCACTGCTCTGTCTCAGCCAATCAGGAGGAGTGTAGTGGATGGCTGAGGGGATCGTGGACATCGCTGCAGAGAGAGGGACCTTTCATCAAATTTCTAAATTGCTGCATTTGTAAATTCCAAAAGCCAATATAAAGGAAAAGTAGTGGTTAAAAAAGGCACTTGTGGGTTTAACTAATCTTATTTTTTTGGACAATTCTCCTTTAAGGGTGCGTGGCAAGGGGGGTGTCCTATGCCTGCATACTTTTGCTGATAGATGTCCCTCATTTCCATCTTAAAAAGTTGGGAGGTGTGCAGTTTCTGAAAAGAAAGTAGAACATAATGCATTTTTCCTGCACTGGAACGCAGTAAAACACATCAAAAACGCACCGGACCCCAATATAGTGAAAAAAAAACCAGGAAAAAAAGCATCTGAAATGTATCCGGAAACATATCACAATGCATTAAAAACATGAATTTTAAAAATACATCTGGAACGGATCTGGAGTGTGTTTTTGTGGCGCGAACCAGCACTACATAAATGTCCTGTGTGCAATGGGCCTAAATATTACTTTATTGCAGTCCATTCCCCACACACTGATCACACTTCATAGAAATGTTGAGGAATCGATAACGTTCACATTCAGTGTTTCATCAGATTTGGCGACCAGTCAGAATCTGTAACGGAAGTGACGTTGCGTCGCCGCCATCTAGCTACACTAAGGCCCCGTACACACGGTCGGACCAAACCGATGAGACTGGCCCGTCGGACCGTTTTCATCGGTTCACCTCTGAAGTGGCCGTACGGCCTGATATGCGTACACACCATCAGTCCAAAATCCGATCGGGTCAGAACGCGGTGACGTCAAACACACGACGTGCTGAATAAAACGAAGTTCAATGCTTCCAAGCATGCGTCGACTTGATTCTGAGCATGCACGGGTTTTGAACCGATGCTTTTCTGTACTAACCATCGGTTTGGTCCGATGGGGCAACGGTCCACTCGGTTCGGTTTTGAAGCATGTTTAGAAATTTTGGACCGAAGGAAACCAGACCGATAGCCTATACACACGGTCGGTTTGGTCCGATGAAAATGAACTTCGGTTCATTCTCAGCGGACCAAACCGACCGTGTGTACGGGGCCTAAGGTGACCAGATTTTCAAAATGAAATCCGGGGACATCTTTTTTTTTTTTTTTTAATAGTAATGGCGGCAATCAAAGACTCTCTGCCCGTCGCCGCCTCACAGCCTGTCAGGTCTTACTCTCCGGTCCCCGGCTACTACTGGGTGGGGAGCAGAAGAAGATCACTCCACCAGAGAAGGCAAGAAAATAAACAGGCAGGCGGCTGGCTGGGACTTGAGCCATGGCAGAAGAACATGCGAGCGGGGGCGGAATGGGCATGCACCCGAAACTGAAGAAATATCAGGTTAGATCAATCGTTGTTTGCGTTAGATCTCACACAGAAGAAGCAATATTAACAGTTATTTGCTGGGGGGGGGGCTAACCCGTCATCAGCCCCCCCTTTATCAAATTTTGTGGCCAAAAATCATTCAGGCTAATAGATATTCACTAGATCCGGTAAGATCAAGTGGTTTTAACTAGGGTTGTCCCGATACCACTTTTTTAGGACCGAGTACAAGTACCGATACTTTTTTTCAAGTACTCGCCGATACCAAATACCGATACTTTTTTTAAAATGTGTCCCCAAATGCAGCCATGTCCCCCCACAAATGCAGCCATGTCCCCCCACAGATGCAGCCATGTCCCCCCACAGATGCAGCCATGTCCCCACACATATGCAGCCATGTCCCCACACATATGCAGCCATGTCCCCACACATATGCAGCCATGTCCCCCATATATGCAGCCATGTCCCCCATATACCCCATATATGCAGTCATGTCCCCCCCCATATATGCAGCCATGTCCCCCCCCCATATATGCAGCCATATCCCCCATATATGCAGCCATGTCCCCCCCATATATGCAGCCATGCCCCCCCATAAGCAGCCATCTCCCCCCCATATAAGCAGCCATCTCCCCCATACCTAGATGCTGCCGCGCCGCCGCTTAGTTAATACGGGCGGGGAACATTACAGCTTTCATTTGAATAGCTGTACTGTTTCCCGCCGCGCCGCGTATAGACACTCCCCCTTGCTCGGGATTGGACAGATCACCCGTCCAATCCCGAGCAAGGGGGAGTGTCTATACGCGGCGCAGCGGGAAACACTACAGCTATTCAAATGAAAGCTGTAATGTTCCCCGCCCGTATTAACCAAGCGGCGGCTTTGCGGCGGGATGCGGCGTAGCGGCGGCGGGGGGGGTCTGAGTATTCAGCCAGGCATCGGGGGCATTTGCGGGAGTACAAGTACTCCCGCAAATACTCGGTATCGGTCCCGATACTGATACTAGTATCGGTATCGGGACAACCCTAGTTTTAACGTTATGTAGCGCCTGGTTACTGGTCATAACCGGTGCTAGTTAAAATTTAAAGGGGGTCAGAGAGTTAGGTGACTCTGACCACTCTAAATTGGTCCAAGTTTGGGTCTCTGTTTCAGCTGGGCTGTGCTATGGGCTCGTTCTGTTGTTGCCAGGGTGTTGTACCACCCCGGGCGATGGGTGGCGATGGTGGAGTCCAGGCTTGGGTGCCTCTTGCCAGCAGCCAATCAGAGGAGAGCTTCTCTCGCTGGGCATGCTGGGAGAGGGTACTTATGGAACAGGTCTGTGGCAGAGACCATTGAAACATACAATCTCGTCAGGTCTGTGGCAGAGACTTGGTCCTAAAGAGATTCGCGCGGTGTCCGGCTGCTAGGTCAGTGAGAGAGGCCTATCCGGGCATGCTAAGCCCACTTAAGCAGGAGTGGTAAGGAAAGTGTTAAAGTGCAACGCATTGGGAACAGGACTGTTCCAGGTACTACGCCTGAATCTGCCGTTCTCCTCCTCATCTCTATCCCTTTCATCACCTGTTAACTGTTTTTGCCCGGCTGGGTAATAAAGAGCACATAAAAAGACATTTATTCGTGGACATTCCTTTACTCCTGCTGCATACATCATTCACCCCTAGATGTACGAAGAGAGCTATGAGGTAAATCAGCCATCCCATGTATTCTCAGCGGCTCCTTCGGGGTGAGCGCTACAGTTAGATCTCACATAATTAGAGACTTATTAAGTGATTAATGAGGGGGGGGCTGGTCTCCCCTTATCAATTTTTTTGGCCAAAAATCATTCAGGCTAGTCTGACTGTTTAAATGTTGAATTATAAAAGCAGCAGTGTTCTGCGAGATCAGCAGGCGTTGCTTTTAAAATTCAACCTCTAAATAATCTGTTGGATTTGTAAAGTCTGCATTTCACTTTATAAGCTCCGTTTACAAAAAAAAAATAAGTGTGAACTGCAAAACTCTGGTGGGTGTAACAAGATGTCCGCTTGCCCCCTTCTAAGTGTAGCCTTACTGTGGAGAAGTGCGGGGTGTAGCAAGACGGCGGCGACGAAACGTCCCTTCTGTTACAAATTCTGACAGGTCGCCAAATCTGACAGTTGGAGTTTTTGATAGGTTGGAGATTTTGGCAGAACATCGTCGTTAGGAACGTGAGAACTCTTGCGTGCCTCTCTCTAGTATTCGTTCGGTTGCTAGGTGACCGGCACGCTGTGCGTGGGGACCTGCGTGGCGCTTAGCCCGGTGGATGCCGGGAGATGTAGTCTTGTAGGACTTATTGTACAGAGTGCTGTGAGGCCCGGTGCTGGGAGTATGATCTCATGGCCGCAATGCTGTCCTCTCCCCGGGGTGTCCGAGGCATTTACTGACCGCCAGTGACCGACAGGTAATACTAGTGTGTGCGAGTTACAGAGCCGAGCCATAATATGCGGTGCACAGGTCACATGCTTGTGTGTGAGTCCTGAGGGGCCTCACAGCTGCTCATAGGAGCCTGTGTGCGTGTCATATACCTGTGTATATATATATATAGAGGTGGTATTATGGGAACACATTCTGCATTCACCACTCCTGTCAGTGGCATATAAAATAAACATGTGCTCTCCCTATGGGATGTAACGTCAGATTTCTGTAAAAATTACCTTCTGTATGACGCTATTTATGATGGGGTGGGGGCGTCTAAACTCCATCGAATAGAAGAAAGACTAAGTCTTAAAATTTGTGCTTAAACTGCCGCGCCTCTGAAAAGCGATCTGCTGGATCTAAATAGTAATAAAAAAAAAGTCGATGGCTTTAAAATGCTTTAAGACAGTTTTCTCCAAACTTCCTAAACAAAAGGCCCCCTTTCAACTTTAGGGGGCTGAGCTGTGGCCAGCGGGAGAGGTAAATGTGCCCTGTCTTTGGTGTCAGCGGGAGGAATAGCGCCCCATCACTGGTGTCGGAGGGAGGAATAGCGCCCCGTTGGGAGGAATAGCTCCCCGTCACTGGTGTCGGCGGGAGGAATAGCGCCCCGTCACTGGTGTCGGCGGGAGGAATAGCGCCCCGTCACTGGTGTCGGAGGGAGGAATAGCGCCCCGTTGGGAGGAATAGCTCCCCGTCACTGGTGTCGGCGGGAGGAATAGCGCCCCGTCACTGGTGTCGGCGGAAGGAATTGCGCCCCATCACTGGTGTCGGCGGAAGGAATAGCTCCCCGTCACTGGTGTCGGCGGAAGGAATTGCGCCCCGTCACTGGTGTCGGCGGAAGGAATAGCGCCCGTCACTGGTGTCGGCGGAAGGAATAGCGCCCGTCACTGGTGTCGGCGGGAGGAATAGCGCCCGTCACTGGTGTCGGCGGGAGGAATAGCGCCCGTCACTGGTGTCGGCGAGAGGAATAGCGCCCGTCACTGGTGTCAGCGAGAGGAATAGCGCCCCGTCACTGGTGTCAGCGGGAGGAATAGCGCCCCGTCACTGGTGTCAGCGGGAGGAATAGCGCCCCGTCACTGGTGTCAGCGGGAGGAATAGCGCCCCGTCACTGGTGTCGGCGGGAGGAATAGCGCCCCGTCACTGGTGTCAGCGAGAGGAATAGCGATCCATTATTGGTGTCAGCGGGAGGAATAGTTCCCCCGTCTTTAGGCCCCTTTCACACTGGGGAGGGAGGCGCAGTGGCGGTATAGCGCCGCTAAAAATAGCGGCGCTATACCGTCGTATATGCCATGGGATTTGCCCGCTAGCGGTGCAGTATTAACCCCCGCTATCAGCCGATAAAGGGTTAATACCGCCCGCAATGCGCCTCTGCAGAGGTGCATTGCGGGCGGTATTACCGCGGTTTCCCATTGTTCTAAATGGGAAGGAGCGGTATACATACCGCTCCAAAGATGCTGCTTGCAGGAGATTTTTTTTCTCTCTTGCCAGCGCATCGCCTCAGTGTGAATGCCCTCAGGCTTTCACATTAAAGCGGATGTTCCACCCCAAAAAAATATTAAAAGCCAGCAGCTACAAATACTGCAGCTGCTGACTTTTAATATTAGGACACTTACCTGTCCTGGAGTCCAGCGCCGTCCGCAGCAGAGCACGAGCGATCGCTCGTCACCCTGCTGTTCCCCCGCCATCCACGCTGAGGGAACCAGGAAGTGAAGCGCTGCGGCTTCACTGCCCGGTTCCCTACGGCGCATGCGCGAGTCGCGTCGCGCCCGCCGATTGGCTCCCGCTGTGTGCTGGGAGCCGAGTGTTCCCAGCACACAATGGGGGGGCGACGGGATGTGACGGAATGCCCGTCTTTTGCCCGTGAATGCCGGGCCGGAAGTGGGTGCAAATACCTGTCTTTAGAGTGGGGGGGTTCCGATCAGCGGGACTCCACTTTAGGGTGGAGAACCGCTTAAGACAGTTTTCTCCAAACTTCCTAAACAAAAGGCCCCCTTCCAACTTTAGGGGGCTGAGCTGTGGCCAGCGGGAGAGGTAAATGTGCCCCGTCACTGGTGTCGGCGGGAGGAATAGCGCCCCGTCACTGGTGTCGGCGGGAGGAATAGCGCCCTGTCACAAATTGGCCCAAATGTTTTTTTTAAATGCATTTTTTTTTTTTTTAAGGCTATTATCCGATTAATCGAAACAATAATCGGCCAACTAATCGATTATGAAAATAATCGTTAGTTGCAGCCCTAGTCTGGAGGCACTGCCCATTGATTTCAATGAGCAGGGGCGCTTTAAGAACGGTATATTAACACTGCTCTTGCAGCGCTGCAAAGATGCGGCTTGCAGGACTTTTTTGTGCGTCATGCCAGCGCACCGCTCCAGTGTGAAGGCCCTCGGGCCTTTCAGGGCACTTTGAATGCGCTATTTTTAGTGCTGTAGCGCCTGCAAAGTGCCTCAGTGTGAAAGCAGAGACAGTTCTTAGGCCCTGTTTGCAGCTGGGCATTTGCAATCATTCATTTTCAATGGCATCTAAACCCAGGTGCGGTTCTGCTGCCGAAGGCACTCAATAAATCGTGGCAAACCGCATCGGGCAAAGCTTGTCGCTCCAAAAGGAGCTTAAGCTTCTTTTGGCAGCCAAGCTTTGTGAATATGCAGTTTTCTGCGATCGCAGCGTGATTTATTGCAGCAGGACCACACCCCATTTTAGGTACCATTGAAAATGAATGGCACCTGAATAATCGTGGTGTGATTTGTCAGTTTTGCAGAGTGTTTTGGGATTGCTGGCAGAATTACGCAATTCTGCCTCTGATCACAATCTCTCAGGTGTGAATGGGCCTAAATAAAGCTGAAATCTAGGTATGAATTTTATTGGTAAAGCTTGGACCAATACAAGCATGCATCTGCCATACCTGAGCAGCTGCTGTGGAAGTGGACTGTGGTAGTCGCCGTTACTATGGTAATCACCGCTGTAAATTAAGTCCCGTGCTGAGCGGCTGCATAGTAACCACAGGGATTTCGCTAACGCTGCATGAACACCATTCACAGAACGCCTTTCTTTTTTTCCCTCATTGAATACAAGGTGTTCTCTGATTGGACTAGGTGGAGATTGTCATCACCCTGCCTCTTAATTTGACCCAATCAGAGATCACCTTGCATTCGTTGAGAAAATTGCAAAACGTATTGTTAATGGTACCCTTCTAAAAGGGGGGGACACCTGTGGTTACTATTCAGCAGGACAGCCACTCGGCATGAGACCTGGAAGACAGCGGCCATCTCCGCTTTCACAGCGATCCCTCGGATATTAAAAACACATACTTACATTGGTCCATAGTTTTAGCGTCCTCTGACCAACCACCTAAAGTGTAAAATACAGCCAGAGGAGGCTGTTCCCATGTCGCAATGTTTTGCGCTGTGGCAAATTCAAGGCAACATGTCAAGCTGTCAGTTGGCACCGCCCGTCAATCCTGGCCCGTCAAGTCAATGGGGCCAAATACTTGGCTTGCAGCTGTGACGCATTAGCCCCATTGTAGACTATCTAAGCTACCAAGGGCCAGATCCACGTAGCGCGGCGCATTCTTACGTCCGGCGTAGCGTATCTCAGATACACTATGCCGCCGTAACTTACAGCGTATTTCAGGTATCCACAAAGAATTTGCGCCGTAAGTTACGGCGGCGTAGTGTAAATGTGTCGGCGTAAGGGCGCGCAATTCAAATCACTAAGTTGTGGGCGTGTTTTATGTTAATACGTCTTGACCCGACGTAAATGACGTTTTTTTTGAACGGCGCATGTGCCGTCCGTGGGGGTATCCCAGTGCGCATGCTCCAAATTCACCCGCAACAAGCCAATGCTTTCGACGTGAACGTAATTCTACGCAAAGCCCTATTCGCAAACGACGTAAGATTTTCAAAATTCGACGCGGGAACGACGTCCATACTCAACATTGGCCCAGATTCAGGTAGAATTTGCCCCTTTTTTACGGAGGCACAGGGCAACGTTTTTGCCCTGCGCCCCCGCAAATTTACTGCGCTACCCGCGATTCACGGAGCAGTAGCTCCGTAAATTGCGGGGGCGCTGTGTAAACTTGCCCTGCGTAAGGGCGCCTAATGTAAATGATTCCATAGGGGGCGGGAATCATTTAAATTAGGCGCGCTCCCGCGCCGAGCGTAGAGCGCATGCTCCGTCGGGAAACTTTCCCGACGTGCATTGCGGCAAATGACGTCGCAAGGACGTCATTTGCTTCAGAGTGAACGTGAATGGCGTCCAGCGCCATTCACGAATCACTTACGCAAACGACGTAACATTCAAATATCGTGATGCGGGAACGACGGGTATCCTTTAGCATTGGCTGCGCGTGCTATTAGGATGTGCAACCTTACGCGAAACCCGACGTACGCAAACTACGTAAATTGCGTACGCAGGGCTCGCGCAACGTTGTGAATCGGTGTTAGTATGCAATTTGCATACTATACACTGAGCACAATGGGAGCGCCCCCTAGCGGTCATCGCTAGAATGCAGCCTAAGATATGCGTGGCATAAGAGCCTTATGCCACGCAGATTTTAGGCTGCAGTCGGCGTTACGATGTTCCTGAATCAGGAGCATTCGTAACGCCGGGGCAAGTAAGCAATTGCGCTGTGTAACCTATGGTTACACAGGCGCAATTGCTTCTTGAATCTGGGCCACTGAGTACGCCTCATATAGCAGGGGTAACTTTACGCCAGAAAAAGCCTTATGGAAACGACGTAAAAAAAATGCGCCGGCCGGACGTACGTTTGTGGATTGGCGTATCTAGCTAATTTGCATACTCGACGCGGAAATCGACGGAAGCGCCACCTAGCGGCCAGAGTAAATATGCACCTTAGACTAAGACGTACGCCAGTCGGATCTAGCCCAGCTTCAGGCGTATCTTGTTTTGTGGATACAAAACAAAGATACGCCGGAGCAACCTAGAAGTTACGCGGCGTATCAATAGATACGCCGTCGTAACTTCTTCGTGGATCTGGCCCATAAAGTACACAGCACTGTGTTCCGATGGACTTCCCGTCCCGCTCCTGAAATAAAATAGGCTGAGTGCTGCTCAGCCATTTATGAGAAGCTTTGTATTCTATAAATGATTACAATGCTTCTTCCGCTTGGCTGTGGCAGAGATTATGATGTCGTCATCCACCAGCCTGCCCACCCCAGCCAATCCAAGGAAGTTATTTTTTTTTCCACTCGTGGCGTACAAAGCTTCCTGTGAATGGTTGAGCAGCGCCCGGGAGTGGGATGGAGCACAGCGCTGTATACTGTATGTAGTTGAATGCATTCTTTGGGGAAGTCGTTTTGTTTGTGTTAGCTTGTCCAAAACCAAACTAATTACAGGGACATTAAACGTGAGATTCGATTTTAATTCCTTTTCCCAGCTCTGGTTTTTGTAGTGAGCGAGGGATTTGCCTAGAATCTGTTAATGAATACAAGCCATGTCTTTTCTGTTTGTTACCTACCTAGCTTGTGAATAACACCTTCTAGAGCAGTGGTTCTCAACCTTTTAGTGCCGTGACCCCTTGATAAAATTTCCCAAGTTGTGGGGACCCCTAACAGTAAAATTATTTTGCTAGCGTGGGTTGTCAGCACCCAAGGCAAGACAAGTAATTTGCGACCCTAACCCACGGAATTGTTGCGCTCCGTGGGTCCCTTCCACTCGTACAGTATTAAAACCTCATATGGTACATTTTAGGACGTACCACTCTTTCTCTTTGTTCTCCTTTCTTTCCCTTTTATCTCTGGCTATCCTAATTTCTTTTCCCCCATCCCTCTCTCTAGCCATCTTTCTTGTTTTTTCTTCTATTCTTTCTCTCCATTTTTCTTTCTTCCTGCCCCTCTTTTCCTCTCCCTTCCATGTATTCTCTATTTGTATTCCTTTTCTTTATTCCTTGGTGGGGGGAATGGGATGAGTGGCAGCGCTGGGGGGAGTTCTGATCAGCCAACTTAGGTGCTCTTGATCAAGGTCGTCTGCTGATCTGAGAAATGTAGTGGGGACTTTTAATGGCAACTTTAATCACAGGTAGCGTTACCCACTGTGTCTCCGACTTTGTGGTGTCTCATAGCAGTGACACTAATGCTGAAATCAGGAGATAGGGTCTCCTCCAGCCCCTCCCACCTCACAATCCTCACCAGTCAGTGGATCTCTAGTCTCTGCCCCCCAGCCATGCCATGAACTGAATGGGCTGCTGCGAAGAGGCTGAGTGGGTGGCCGTGGGCTCCAGGAACAGCCCAGCTGGGCGGCCACAGGCTCCAGGGACAGCCCTACTGGGCAGCCGCATAAAAGCTGGAAGCGGTGCGGGCTTCAGGAACAGCGCAGGATTTGGTGACCCCTGACAAATCATCATTTGACCCCCGGGGGGGGGGGGGGAGCCGACCCCCAGGTTGAGAACCACTGTTCTAGAGGATTTTGCTTGAATTGGAGATCTGTTTGCGATGCATCCTTTGCAGGCACATTTCACTTGCAGTTGACCTCCTTCTGACCTGTATTTGACCTGCTGAGCTGCTTCAAGCTATGTTTGCAGGGATAAAAGCAGTTCTGAAGCAATAAAAATCCCATGTACACACACCCCAAATCAGTGACCGCTCTGTAGCATTGATTTTGTCAGAGACTGAAGAGTGTGTTTTTTGTTTTTTTAGAATTGCACCTTTTTACTTGTGCCGATAGCAGCGATGGATGCTCCATGGCGTCAGGGTGGCAGAGGTCGAGCCAGAGGTCGAGGTAATACTATCAATGGAGGACCAGCTCCAGCTCCAGGCCCAGCAGCTACAAGAAATGCTGCCCACTCAAGAGAAGATTTAAATAGTGTTTCCAAACCTGGTCCTGGAAGAGGGAATGTTTCATATGCTTCTGTAAGCAAGCCCCCGAATGCACTGCATGCAAGTGAAGGTAATGGTAAGTAGTACTGCATATGTAATTAAACTTATCAGTCATCTGCATACATTAGTGTATTGTGTAAATCATCCTAGATGTTATGTATTGGTTGCTTGCCAAGACGCCAGTATGTAATAGCCTGTGGTACCCCATAGCATGTGACAAAACAGACCGTTCTTGACCCTGATGATTGTAGCTGCTAAATCAGTAAGCAATTTTAAGTTTGAGGGCCAATGGATTCTGCTGCTGTCTCTGAGCCACTAAGGAGGCAGAGAGCCTGGTCAGCAGCCACTCTCGTACACAATGCTGGCTCAGATAAGTATATTGGGGGATGGCTGCGGGTGAGGGGGGGGGGGGGGGGGTGATTTTGCATACTAAAGGTTTTACATTTACTTTAAGGGTACAAACCTTGCAAATAGCAATGCACCCCCTCCCTAACACTTACCTGAGTCCTGTATTGATCCAGTGCTGTGCCCGGCTTCAGTTCTTCTCTGCCCTCTCCTTGCTCTTGCAAGCTTCACTGATGGCAGCGGAGGCCATTGGCTCCCGCTGCTGTCAGTCAAATCATGTGAGGAGGGTCCTAACTGGATCATATGCAAGCCAGTACTAATTCTGCCTTTTTTCCCCCCTTGTATTATCCTTCTGTACCTTCACACAGTGGGGAATCTTGGCTAATATTTCATGTTTATCATGTGATTTACTCTAAATGGTCCCTGCAGGTCTGATTTACACTATATTACCAAAAGTATTGGGACACCCGCCTGTACACACACATGAACTTTAATGGCATCCCAGTCTTGGTCCGTAGGGTTCAATATTGATTTGACCCACCCTTTGCAGCTATAACAGCTTCGACTCTTCTGGGAAGGCTGTGCACAAGGTTTAGGAGTGTGTCTATGGGCATGTTTGACCATTCTTCCAGAAGCACATTTGTGAGGTCAGGCACTCATGTGGACGAGAAGGCCTGGCTCGGAGTCTCCACTCTAATTCATCCCAAAGGTGTTCTATTGGGTTGAGGTCAGGTCTCTGTGCAGGCCAGTCAAGTTCCTCCACCCAAAACGCACTCATCCATGTCTTTATGGACCTTGCTTTGTGCACTGGTGCTCAGTCATGTTGGAACAGGAAGGGCCCATTCCCAAACTGTTCCCACAAAGTTGGGAGCATGAAATTGTCCAAAATGTCTTGGTATGCTGACGGCTCAAGAGTTCCCTTCACTTGAACTAAGGGGCCGAGCTCAAGCCCTGAAAAACAAGCCCACACCATAATCGCCTCGCCGATGGCTCGGTTCTCGCAGATCCCTGAGCGGAGAGCTGATGACTGTCATATAGCATCTCTCCTGCACTGCTCCTCCACGCTCATTGGAGCGCTGAGCTGTGGAGGGGGGGGCTGTCTCAGTCTCTCAGTGGATTCGCTGAGAGGCTGAGTCAGGCATCAGTCCAGGCACCTAGCGGAGAATGGACTTTAGACCACTCTCTGCTGAAAATGGGTCAGAGGAGTGCAGAACGAATTGCCCTTCTGTGACCCATAGGTGAAGCCCAGCCATATGAGCACAGGCTGGTCTTCACCTTTTAAGCTGTTATTTCTGCAAAGGGTGGGCAAACTCAATATTGAACCCTACAGACTAAGACTGGGATACCATTAAGTTCATGTGCGTGTACAGACAGGTGTCACAATACTTCTGGTAATATAGTGTATATGTATTCTTGTTTATACGCATTTGATGCATTTTCACTGTATGTCAACATTGCTCTTTAGCTACAGTGCCTTAATAAAGTACACATACATAGTTAGTCAGCCTGAAAAAAAAGTCCATCCAGTTCAACCATATCCCTTGCAATTTTTCACATTTTGTCATGTAACATCCAAAAACGTAAATGTATCATTGGGTTTTATGTGATGGACCAACACAAAGTGGCACATAATTATCAAGTGGGAAGAAAATGATAAATGTTTTTCACATTCTTCTTTGCAAAATAGCTAAAGTTCTGTCAGATTGGATGGAGAGTGTATGTGAAAAGCAATTTTCAAGTCTTGCCACAGATTCTCAATTGGATTTCAGTCTGGACTTTGACTGGGCCATTCTAACACATGAATATGCTTTGATCTAAACCATTCCATTGTAGCTCTGGCTGTATGTTTAGAGTTGTTTTTTTTGCTGGAAGGTGTAACTCCGCCCCAGTCTTAAGTCTTTTGCAGACTCTTACAGTTTTTTTTTCTAAGTTTGCTTTGTATTTGGCTCCATCCATCTTCCCATCAACTCTAACCAGCTTCCTGTCCCTGCTGAAGAAAAGCATCCCCACAACATGATGCTGCCACCACCATGTTTCACAGTGGGGATGGTGTGTTCAGGTTGATGTGCAATGTTAGTTTTACATCACATGTAGTGTTTTGCTTTTAGGCCAAAATGTAAAATTTTGGTCTCATCTGACCAGAGCACCTTCTTCCACATGTTTGCTGTGTCCCCCACATGGCTTCTCCCAAACTGCAAACAGGACTTCTTATGGCTTTCTTCTTGCCACTCTTTCATAAAGGCGAGATTTGTGGAGTGCATGCCTAATAGTTGTCCTGTGGACAGATTCTCTCACCTGAGCTGTGGATCTCTGAAGCTCCTCCAGAGTTACAATGGGCCTCTTGACTGCTTCTCTGATGAATGCTCTCCTTGCCCGGCCGGTCAGTTTAGGTGGATGGTCGTGTCTTGGTAGGTTTGCAGTTGTGCCATACTCTTTCCATTTTCAGATGATGGATTGAACAGTGCTCCGTGAGATGTTCAAAGCTGAGGGACATTTTTTATAACCTAACCCTGCTTTAAACTTCTCCAATTTTATTCTTGGCCTTCGTAATGCTGTTCACTAAGGTTCTCTAAAAAATCTCTGAGGGTTTCCCAGAACAGCTGTATTTATACTGAAATTAAATTACACACAGGTGGACTCTATTTACTAATAAGGTGACATCTGAATGCAATTGGTTACACTAGATTTTATTTAGGAGGCTGAATACCATCCACACCACACTTTTCAGATACTTATTTGTAAAAGATTTTGAACACCATTTATCATTTTCCTTCCACCTCACAATTATCAGCCACTTTTTGTGTTGGTCTATCACAGCGTTTCTCAACTCCCAGTCCTCAAGTACCCCCAACAGGTCATGTTTTCAGGCTTTCCATTATTTTGCACAGGTCATTTAATCAGTTTTACTGCCTTAGTATTTACCACAGCCGCTTCATCTGAGGGAAATCCTGAAAACATGACTTGTTGGGGGTACTTGAGGACTGGTAACAAATCAGATGAAGGTATACAAGGCTCCTCCACAGTAGTCAGGGTGTGTGAAACAGATGCAAGCTGCAAGTGTCACACTTGCCCAATGGAGACCCGTTACCAAGTGGTATGCTAATAATGCAGAAAAACCAACTAGATGAGTCCCTCTAAAATAATATGGCGTATGAAGTAGGGGGGTGAAATAAAAGATTTCAAAGAATTTATCAGTGGGGGACTACTGGGTGAGACTATAATTATTTTATTTTACATCCACATATGAAATTCTTTAATAAATCATGAAAAAAATACACGTATCGACAAGACACCATTAAAAAGACACTAGTCTGGATAAGGACGCAGGTGGCCACCACAATCTTGCATACCACATTCACCATCTCCTGCAGGAGTGTTACAACCCTCTAAATGCCAGGCCCCCCCTAAATTAATTATGTTGTAGATAATTCCACTGATCGGGGATGTGCCTGGAGACTAGATTGAAAAATAGGTGTCAGTGCACAATGCTGAAATATACTAGAGCACTAGTCACAAAGGGCAATGTTAATCCAATCCGAGGATATAATTTAGGGCAGTGGAATAGGCCGTATGGCTGTGAATAATGAATATTAGGGTCACCTTGCAGGTATGGATACCAAGGAGAGGGGGGTACTTGAGGACTGGAGTTGAGAAACATTGGTCTATCGCATAAAATAAATTTTAAGTTTTTGGGTGCGGGTATAAATACCTTTTCAAGGCACTGAAACGGTGCTGTTAATTTATTTTGTTCTTTATGTACTTGACTACTTTTTTTTTTTCTTGGTTTTTGTATAAAAAAATAAAAAGTAGGTGTGAGCGGGGGCTGGGCCGAGCGCATTTTGTGTCTATGGATGCACACAGCCTGGCTCAGGCGCAAGCCCGCATATGTTCTCCCATAGCATGTGACTTGCTATAGTGGCACACCGAGAAGAGGAGGAGCTAAGAGCGCCAGTGTGGGACCCCAGAAGAGGAGGTTCTGGGCTGCTATGTGCAACTATGTGCACATAGCAGGAAAACATGTTCGTCTTTACAGTCACTTTAACTTCTTCTTTGGGCATGTGTATGAAAGTCACATTGTGTGATGCAACCCCAGTTCTACATGAATGCATACTTATAAGACATAAAGTGAAGTATACTGTAGATTCATAATCTTGTTCCTTTATCTGCCAGGTACCTTTTGTAAGATTTTTGTCATAGATGTGTTATGTTTTGTGTTTCTTTTTTTTTTTTAAAGTGGATAGCTCCAAGAAGAAGTTTGAAGAGATCCAAAAAGCCAATCAGGCATTGGTAAGAAAGATCGTGGAAGACAATTATAGCTCATCAGATGAAGATGATGATGATGAAGATGAAGATTCTGAAGGGAAACAGAACAAAATATTAGATTTAACCTTTACAACCTACACAAACCAAACAGGTAATTCTATTTCTTCATCACAGTGTGGTAAGGTGGTAACTCCACTTTGTAAATGGTATGACTCTAGTGGTACTTGGCCAACACAAATGCTGTGATTGCTGTACATCATCAATCAATAACACTATGTAAGAGTGAAATATTGTTTTCCTCAGTGTGATGTCACCACAGAATTGGTTACAGTTTCTAACTTGATAAGCTATGTTACTAGTTTACATTAGTAGGTGGCAGTGTAAGTAAAATTGTAACTCCTTATAAAGCAGGATATTAAAGGGGGGAGCGGATAATCATTTAGGGTGCCTTTTGCTGTGTTACTGTAGTTACGTTGATATGTGGTATTCCACTAATTGCATTGTTTTACATGATTAGGCTGGTTGAAAAAAGACACAAGTCCATCCAGTTCCGCCAATAGAAGGGAAACATTTTTTTTTTTATACACTCCTGTATACAAAACCCTCTACCCACAGTTGATTCAGAGGAAGACAACACTAATAAAGCATGATCCAATTTACTCCAGCAGGGGTAAAAAAAAATCCTTTGTGCCCCCCTCTCCATTCCCTGGGGCAATCTGATGATCCCTGGATCAACTTTACCTATAAATAATAGTATCCAGTTATTACGTGTATCTAGGAAAGATTCCAGACCTTTTTTTAAATAATCTACTGGCCAGAACCATCTCTTGAGGGAGTCTATTTCACATGTTCACAGCTCTTACTGTGAAGAAATATTTCCGTATTTGGACCACTTATGTGTACCCCCTTAAGAGAATAAATTCAGTTCCTCTAATATTTCCTCATAGCTGAGCTCCTCCGTTCCTCTTTATTGGTTTGGTCACCTTTCTCTGCACTTTCCCCAGTTCCCCAATATCCTTTGTTGTGAAATGAAGCCCAAAACTGAACTTGCATATTCCAGCTGAGGCCTTACTAATGATTTGTACAGGGGCAAAATTAGCCCTCTCCCTCTCTTCTCCTTCTCCTCCTTCTCCTTCTCTTTCTCCTCCTCCTTCTCCTCCTTCTCCTCCCTCTCCCCCACCTCTTAATACAAGAAAGGAAAATAGCAGCTTGGCATTGCATGCTGTTATTAAGTCTATGATCTACCAGAACACCCAGGTCCTTCTCCACCATTGATTCCCCCAGTTGTACTCCCCCCTAGTATGTATGATGCATGCATTGTTTTCAGGTATAGTGTCACACCTGCAGCCTTGTACCTGAGCTGCGTTGGCTGCGTCTGTAGACACATCTGTAGGTTTGGCCCCACCCCCCTCATCACAAGATTCTTTTGACAGCAGTGAGGGCCAATAGCTCCCACTACTCTCTGCATAGCCCATGAGAGTGGAGAGAAGATGGGCACAGCTCTGGATAAAGATTGGGCTCAGGTAAGTAGAAAGGGGGTGAGGGGTCAATATACATACATAAATGTTTTTCCTTTAATGCAGGGAATGCATTAAGGTAAAAAAAATATTTTAGGCTTAACAACCGCTTTAAAGTCTTCTAGAATCATTTTTAGATTTATGTATGTGAAAGAGATATTTCTTTAAATGTATGAATATAATAACTTCTACTCACTGATGTAGCCAGACAGAAAATAGTTTACACTGTAAAGCTGGCCTTATCCTGGTAGATTTTCATAGGTACATTCAATGCCTACAGAGACTTGGCAAATATCGCTCAAAAGTACTTTAAAATGATGTTTGCTTTTAGGCTGGGTTTACAATGTTGCGAATTTGATGCAACTTTTCCCACATCCAAGTCAAATAGAAGGAGATTGTGACCATCTCTCCGTGGAATTGCACAGGAGTCCTCTGCGTCTTTTGGTCTGTTTCAGGTCCAAATCCAGGCTGAAATTGGACCTGAAACAGTAAATGGGGACGCACCAGACTCCTGCTGTGAGCCAGAGCGTGCTGCAGTGTGAACCCAGCCTGATTGTTCGATTTTTGGAATTTCCTGAATGAAAAGCCATTGGAAACTTGTTAATTTGAGCAAAATTTCCCAGCCTGCTCCTTTTTCTTGTCGCTACGGTCAAAAACAAGCGGTGATTTGACCCCACTAATGATTAGAAAATCAAACAAACTTTCCAAAAATGCAAATTTTCAAGCAAGATTCTACTAGTTTGTGGCCAACTTTACTATAATCTTTTGGATTCATTGCCAAAATGTTCCTATATCTGTCCTAGCTCTGAGAGAGAGGTTAACTTTTTTTTTTTTTTTTCTATTTACAAAAGGCAAAAGAATTTTTTTTTTCACAATTCCTAAATGAACAAATTATTATTTTCTAAGTGCCACGGTTGACATGTAAAAAATGACTGGGATCCTTATTGCTATACTATATTGGCATTTATACATTTCAAGTGGCAGCTCTAGGAATATATTTTTCATGAGCGTTGTGGTAGATTATTAAGTCTAGGTGTGCGCGACTTTTTGTCCAACTGTTTTACATACTATATTGCATGTTCTACGTGAGTGTAGGCCCCACCTGCAGACAGGCAGCTGCATGGGAATGCAGTGCTGGAGGGATCCTGCTGAAGCGAGAACTAAGGTAAGTATTTCTCCTTATTCCTCTATCCCTAGACATGATGAGCATTTAACCTTTGTAGTACGGGGGCTCCCATTGCAGGGATGGATTTTTTAATTTTTTTTATTTCTTTCATATTTCTGAAGTTGGGCTTTAATGCTCTTAGGAACTGTTGCACTTTTGGAAAGGCTACTCCAAGCTCATAGTAGTGAACTACAGTGGTCAGCTCCCATATCCTTCTACATGGACAATATAGCCTTTTATTAATGTACTACATTTACTAAAAGTCATGTTCTTTAAGCCAGATTAGCTTCATTGTAAAGGTATTATATATCATGTTGTATTTAAAACCCTTATATATGCATTATGACTATAGAGGTTAATGTGTCACTAAACCCATATCAAAAAAATGGTGAATTGCATTCTGTCCATACTCAGTCACTATGAGATGTGTTTTCTGTATTCTGCAAAAAAACTGGTTGATCCTTCTGCTCTCTATCTTCCCCTTCTGTTTATGTCCCCATTGCAGTTGGGGATTTTGCAGAGAAGTGTTGGCAGCTCTGCATAGATTTGGTTTGTAGTGAGTTTCTATTCTGAGCATTTCTCCCTATCACATTGAGCAGCTCATGTGACTATAGAGTCACACATGTGGGCGGTATACACAGTGTTAAATGCCAGCCCACTCCCTCCCCTCCCTACTCCATGCCCGCTAAACACAGTGGGGGTGGGGGATATTATATGTAGATTGATGGAGGCTTCACTTCCCTGTTATTCTAAGACATTGATATGAACTAATTTTACTCTGTAATCCAAAGGCTGCTTTTTTATTTATGTTTTAATTTGAACATATGACCAGCAGCCGAGGACTAGAAGCGCCTCTTGCTTATGTTTCCCTGGCAGGGCAAGAGCTGAGTCATGTGACAGCACGGGGACACGCTTCATTTAAATGAAACACACCCCCTACCCGCCGAATTTGAATTCCGCGCCCTTACGCCGCGAGAGATACACTACGCCGCCGTAACTTACGACGCAAATTCGTTGAGGATTCAAATCAAAGTAAGTTACAGCGGCGTAGTGTATCTTACATACGCTGCGCTCGGCGCAGATGTATGTGGATCTGCCCCTGTATGTTTAGTATAATTTTTTAGGCTGTTGTGTCTCTGCAAATGCAATAATGTTATTTTAAATGCATATAGGGTTTAGAAAAGTTTTTTTAACTGGTTTGTGCCCATAAGCTATATAAATAATGCTGCCTGAAATATTGACCTGGAAAATGGAGGTACCGTATTTAATGATGTGTGAAAACTCTGACCTGCACGCTTGTTCCAGATGTGTAACTCACTAAGGCCCCTTTCACACTGGGGTGGGAGGTGCGGTGGCGGTAAAGCGGCGCTATTCGACTGCTAGCGTGAATGCTTTTACCCCCCCCCGCTAGCGGCCGAGAAAGGGTAAAAAAAACGCCGGCAATGCACCTCTGTAATACCGCATTTCCAGCGGTATAGCCGCACTGTCCCATCGATTTCAATGGGTGGGAGCGGTGAAGGAGCGGTATACACACCACTCCTTCACCGCTCCAAAGATGTGGCTAGCAGGACTTTTTTTCCCGTCCTGCTAGTGCACCACTCCAGTGTGAAAGCCCTCGGGTTTTCACACTGTAGAAACGGCAGAAGCTTTTTAGGGTCGGATTGCAGTCGCTATTTTTAACGTAATAGCTCCTGCAAACCGCTCCAGTGTGAAAGGGATCTTAGGAGTAAAGCCAGTTTATTGCTATGAAACCTGTATAGCACCCCTCATTTTTTTTTTTATCCTCACCCGTCTCCTTTATGCTAGTTTGAACACTAGATGTCAGGTGAAAGGCATACATCTACATGACATGTTTTGGACTGGCATACTAAAATGTTTTCTTTCCATGTGATTACTTTACCTTCACAGATGGCGATGTCAGTGAATTGGCGCGCACCAAACAATACATGAGCGAGGCTTTTCAGTCTGGAGCTGTGACTTGCTTGATATGCATCGCTTCAGTGAAGAGAAACCAAGCTGTAAGTGTCATGTTATCTATACGAATTGCTGCAAAGGAAAAACATATATTGCCTATGGCAACCAATTGGATGTTGGCCTCCCTTAGTAGAAGATGATAGCTGATTGGGTATTTGTTTTTAATATATTTGTATTGAAAAGAATGGCATTGTACAACAATGATACAAAGAGAAAAATAGAAAGGAAAGGGAAATGCTTAGTGACCATGGCCTAAATATCCCTAAGTTAGCCAAGTTTTATATTTTCCATTCCTACTTGCATTTTCACAAAATAAAGAACTGAAAAAATTTGCCTAAATATAACGTGCCGTCATATTCGCTATCAATGCCAATTTTTATATACATGCATGCACAAAAAAAACAAAGACATAAATACAACATCACCAAACAAAACACACAACAAACAGCCCGCACACCAAAACAAAAAACAGGCAAGATCCCAACAGTTACAGAAAGATAACATTTGAGGAGACTCAGGCAACTCCACCCACGGGGCCCAGACTTCCCAGAAGTTACATTCACCATTATTTGCTATACCTATTGGCTCTACCATCTGCATTATATGGTTCATCTCTACTACCCATTCCCATATTGTTGATTCCAATGTCTTGGAATTAAGGCTATTCCTGCCATCAAAAAACCCCACAAATATTGACCTTTTAATTGATTTAATTGACCCAGGAATTAAAGAGAGAATCGCTACCTCAGGAGTCTCCTGTCAATTTTTACCAGTGACCACATAGCTGAGTTTAAATCTAGCCAACCAAAATGTTTTTTATTTTCCAACAAGACCACCATAGATGTAATAATGTGCCCCCCCCATAATCTAATGCCGCGTACACACGACCGTTTTTCATGACGAGAAAA
The DNA here is from genome assembly GCF_905171775.1 of Rana temporaria. Classification (NCBI taxonomy): domain Eukaryota; kingdom Metazoa; phylum Chordata; class Amphibia; order Anura; family Ranidae; genus Rana; species Rana temporaria. The sequence goes on from NC_053489.1 coordinate 581,131,405, forward strand.
ATGCATTTTTTTAAATTGGTCATTAAAAACGACCGTGTGGAGGGCTCCACGAGAAAAATGGCCATTCAAAATTTAGAACCTGCTCTTTTTTTGTTTTTTTGTTGTTTTTCATGTCGTCGTTTTTTTTTCTTGTCATGAAAAACGGTCGTGTGTAGGCTTTAACAGGGGAAAAAAACGCACATGTTCAGAAGCAAGTTATGAGAGGGGAAATTTGCATAATCAGCCCACAGGGTGTCGCCATTCGATTGGAACTTCCCCTTTGTAGTGCCGTCGTACGTGTTGTCCGTCACCGCGCTTTGCTCAAGCATTTTTTATCACGATCATGTGTATGCAAGGCAGGCTTGAGAGGAATCACGTCGAGAAAAACGTAGTTTTTTCCATGACATGAAAAACGGTCGTGTGTTCGCTGTATTATAGTTATGTTCCTGTGAATAGGACGACAAAGTTATTTTAAAAGTAAGGTAGAACACCTTGTCCTATTCTTCATGGGACAGATTTTTACCTAGTTCTCGCTCCCAGTGTCGGACATAGAAAGGGTGATCTGTGCTCGTGCGACTTCCATGTTGGATCAGTAGCCAAAATAGCTTAAACAGACATTGCAAAGTTTTTTTTTCATTCTTTTTTTCCACTTCAGACTCCACCAATAACAAGAGACTTGCTCATTATTTCTTGTCTTATAACGTCTCTGTTGCGGTTTCGCATCATTTGTGGTTTTCTTTTGCTTGTTTTATTTATAGTTTTTTTTTTTTTTTCTCTTGATAAAAAAAAATCTATAAGGTATATTGGCTTTTATAATTCCCGTAGAGACAGCCAGATAGTTAACCATATAAAAACAGCTCTAAGTATTACCTACTAAGACACCTCGATCCCTCCCCCATCCTCATTATTCCTACTCTTCTCTTTTGGTAGTGTTTTGCCTTTCTCCCTGATTTTTACTCTTATCACAGTCCAATTTTTCAATTTCTCTTTTAAATCCCCATTTTTTTCCTCTCCTATACAGTATTTCAGCTCCTCCATCCTGTATGTTTCTTCCACCGAGTCTATCCATTCCCATATTAGTGGGCTTTCGGCTTCCTGCCATTTTTTTTATATCATCCTTTTGGCTGCATTCAATAAATGTGGGGGTCAATGATTCTTTGTAATGTTTTACTGCCTCATCACCTCCGTGGAATAAGACTACCCATGGGTCTTTTTTAATCTCCTTCTTTGTGATTTATTTTATTAAGCCCAGGATTTTCTCCCAGTATTTTTTGATCTTAGGACAGTCCCACCATAAACGCGCCGATGTTCCCCTTGTTGTACATCCTCGCCAACAGTCTGCTGACTGACCCTCACTGAATTTACTTATTTTATCCGGTGTTGCATACCACCCTGTTATACACTTCTAATTCATTTCTGAGGTCCTGGTATCAATGGCAGAGGAGTGGGTCAAATTTATAATTTTTTTCTATAGTGATTTTATCCCTTTGTGTTCCCAACTCCTTTTCCCATTTTTGGATGAATGGGGGTATCTCCGGCTTGTCCACCTTCAGCAGCAGTTTGTAAAGTTTTGAGGTAATGCCCTTTGAGCTTTCTGCTAGACAAAGCCTTTCCAGTGAAGTAAGCTCCTCCCCTGACCCTATTGGCTGGGGTAGGTTCTGCACAAAGTGGGACAGCTGGCAATACCGCCACTCATCTTTTATCATTAATTCTTCCTTACGTTTCAACTCTTGGAGTGTCATAATTTTACCTCTTTTTGTTATATCTCTTAATTGTGCTTTTTCCTTTCTTATCCAATTCCCTCCCACTATTTTTTTTTCCGGGTGCAAAATATTTATTTTCTTTTAAGTCTATAAGGGGTGAATTATAGTCCCTATCTATTAGTTTATGCAGCCTATCCCATATCCTTAGTGCATTTTGTGTCAAAGCGTGTGTATTATCGTCCACTGCTCTGTACTGTGGGGGGTTCCATATGATACTTCCCAATTGTTTCTTAGACATTGCGTATTCAATTTTTACCCACCTTTTTTCCTGTTTATCTTTGGCCCACTCAACTACCCTAGTTAGTACCGCCGCATCATAGTATTTCCTGATATCAGGGACAGCCAGCCCTCCCTGTTTTAATACCCTTAGGGAGATTCTATGTTTTTTGTTCTTCCATACATAATTCAATAACAGTGTATTTAACACTCTGAAGTAAGGTTGAGGTATTGCTACTGGTAACATTTGAAATGTATACAGTATCTTTGGTAAAAAGACCATCTTCAGAATGTTAATTCATCCTACCCATGATATTGGTCTGTTAGTTGTTTTTTTAATTTCTTCTAAGAAAAGGGATGTAGTTTATTTTGTATATTTTTTTTTTTTTTTTTTTTAATGAGCTAGCCAATGTAATGCCCAAATACTTAAGTTCCTTCTGCCATGGGAAATTAAACTCATCTCTCAGAAGCTGTTCTTCTCCTTTGCTGATGTTAACATCCAGAATCTCAGTCTTTTTTTGTTGACTTTCAAGTTTGAAATCTCACCGTACTGTTTCAGGGTTTTGAGCAAATTCGGTAATGTGGTCCTGGGAATAATAATATAGAACAATATATCGTCCGCAAAGGCGGAAAGTTTATGTTCTTCTTCTTCCACCTTAACACCCTTGATATTTCGGACCATAGCAAGGAGAGGCTCAAGGGACAGCACAAACAGGAGGGGTGACAGGGGACAGCCCTGTCTTGTTCCGTTCTTCATCTCAAAAACCCGGGATAACGTACCGTTAATTTTGATCCTAGCAGATGGGTGATGGTAGAGGTGTTTTTATCCACTGGATCATCCTAGATCCATATCCCATAGTTTCCAATGTTGGTATCATGAGTTCCCAGTCTACCCTGTCGAATGCTTTTTCTGCATCTATTGACAGGAGTAGACCTGGGAACCCATTCTCTTTTATTTTCTGGAGAAGGAGCAGGGCTCTCACCCCATTGTCCCTCCCCTCCCTTCCTGGGGTAAATCTGACCAGGTCCGCATGGACCAATATGGTCATCACCCTTTTCATTCTTTCTGCCAGAACTTTTACGAACAATTTTATATCTGCATTAAGCAATGATATAGGCCTATATCCGGAGCAGAGTGACCCATCTTTCCCTTCTTTCGGGATTACCGTTATTGTAGCTGCTAAGGCTTCCCTGCTCACTTCGTATTCCGATCCCAGCCTGTTCATAGATTGACACAGCCTAGGGATCAAAATTTCCCTACATTTTTTTTTAAATAAAATGTTGTGAACTCATCGGTTCCAGGGCTTTTTCTTGGTGCCGAATTCCTTAGTGCTCTACTGATTTCTTCCTCCGTTATTGGTTTGTCTAGGATTGATTTTTCCGTCTCCTCGATTTTCGAGTACTCTAGCTTTTTCTAAGAATTCATTTATTTTTGCCTTTTTCTCTCCTGCCTGCCATCCCTTTTGTTCAACTGCGTACAGCTCCCCGTAATAGTTTTCTTTATCGTACATCACGGGACACAGAGCGGCATTCATTACTATATGGGTTATATGGAGTACCTTCAGGTGTAGACACTGGCAATCTCAAACAGGAAATGCCCCTCCCTATATAACCCCCTCCCATAGGAGGAGTACCTCAGTTTTTACGCCAGTGTCTTAGGTGTTAGTCATGGTTTAGCTTGCCTCCGCATCCTTGGGATTAGGTGAGCTACCGGTTCTGTCCAAAAAAGCCTCAGCGCTAAAGTGGTCAGTAACCGGACCCCAAACCCTTGGGGTATAGCCCATAATGCTTTTCTTTTTAGAGAGCTGGACCCTGGGCCCAGAACTTAGAAACCTTTGGGTACCTAAAGTTTTCTGTTGCCAGGGTGCTATATGGGCCCAGGACAGTGGATCCTTCATAGGAACCCAGGGCCTGAAGGTCTAGACATCCCCACGGAGATGGGGGAAGATTGGGCCTCTTGCTTGGCAAAGTCCTGCGGCATGGAGCAGGTAAGTGAGGGGAAAACTTGCGGAACTTGGTTCTTAGCAGGTTTTTTTCTGGGGGGTCACAGGGGACATGCCTAAAGTTATGCACTGCATCTGGCAAACTAGTCACATATCATAAAGATAGGATGGCTCTCTATGTATTATTCCCCATAAGATGTGACCTCCCTTGTAGTGTTGGAAAAGCATTGAGTGGGGCCTGTGTTATATAAAAATATATGTGTGTGTCAGAGAGCTTTGCTTACCTGCAGGCCTCCAGGCGATGCTCCATTCAGTCTTCCTCCTCAGAGTCTGCAAGCAGGCAAAACGCTGACCTCCTCATGGTTCCAGGCTGCAGGCTGCAGTTTGCTGGAACAGAGAGGTCCCTTCCTCCCAAAATCCCCCCCCTCCCCCTGTCGGGAGGGGCATTTCCTGTTTGAGATTGCTGGGGGGGAAGGGCGGGTCAGTGGCTTAAAGGAAGGGGCGGCCCTTCCTTGTTTGTTCCATTCAATACTTTGGAACTGAGGAGAAAGACCAGAGCGGCAGCACGGGGCGCCAAGGACACACAGTGGCCAGAAAGGATATTGCAGTCTTCAGAGGACTGTTTTTTCAAGCCTAGAAATAGGCTGTTTCTTTTCCATCTCATAGTTTTTCTTTGCAATACTACTCAGGGGGACAGAATGTTTTTTCTTTCCTGGATTTGAAACAAAAACGAAAAAAAAAAAAAAAAAAAAAAGTCATCTAGGGGAGAGGAAGCATTTTTTTATCCCCCAAACAGGTGTTTGGACAATTAACTTTTATAGTTCCAAATACCAATAGGTAGCAGGTGTACCTCGGTATTGTACCATGGCATCCGGGTCAGAGGGTACAAGAGGTGGGGATTCCCCCAGAGAGTCTGAGGTCTCAGACAAAGCTATGCCGCTGCTTTCCCTACAGGGAGCCTTGGGGCCATCGGGATCTGGGGCTGGAGCTGACGCGGGTCAGTCCAACCCTAAGATGGTCACGGAGGAGGTATTACTCACCTCTTTAAAAGAGATGCAGAAAGGCATGGGAAAAATGATAGCCGCAGCTATGCGGGGCAGTAAGCGGAATAGATCTCCGTCGCCCGAGCGCGGACCCTCAGAAGAGGAGGTCCTTTCCTCAGGGGAATTGGACGACCTCTTGGACAAGGACCAAGTAGGTTCAGGGATCGAAGACCCGGATACAGAGGAGTCTGGGGCAGTCTCCCTGAGGGAGAGCTGGTGGATTCAAGGATTGTCTGACTTGGTCCATAGGGCATTCAACTTGCCAGTACCAGATCTCCAGGTATCGACGGTTTCAGCTTTGGGCTCACTGAGGGCGCCTCAAAGCAATGCTGTGTTTCCGATCCATCCTCTATTAGAGGGAATTTTGTTCCAAGATTGGAACAAGCCAGATAAGATCTTCTTACCACCTAAAAGGTTCTCTGTCCTATATCCTATGGAAGAAAAATTTTCCAAAAGATGGGCTACTCCTGCAGTGGACGCAGCCATCTCATGTGTTAACAGATCGTTAACATGCCCTGTAGAAAACATACAGGTGTTCAAGGATCCAGTTGATAAGCGCTTGGAAGCACTACTTAAGAACTCCTTCACTACTGCAGGGGCAGTAGTACAGCCAGCTGTGGCTGCGATTGGGGTCGCTCAAGCATTATCGGATCAATTTAAGCAGATGCTTAAACTTATTCCGGCCCAGCAGGCAGAAAAATTTTCAGATGTCCCTAAGGCCATATGTTTTACGGTAGACGCAATCAAGGATTCTATCCAGCAAGCGTCACGTTTATCGTTATCCCTTATCCATATGAGAAGACTCTTATGGTTAAAAAGCTGGGAGGCTGAGCCCCCATGCAAGAAGCTCCTGGTAGGGTTCCCCTTCCATGGAGGACGACTCTTCGGAGAAGACCTAGATAAATACATTCAGACCATTTCAAACGGCAAGAGTACTCTCTTGCCAACTAAGAAGAAGGTTCAGGGACCTGCGTTTAAACGACAGTATTCCCCTGGGCAGGGGCCCTCTAATGCCAAGCAGTATCGACGGCCTCCTGCAAAAGCAAACTTTGGCTTCAACAGCAGATCACAAGGACAGGCTGTTAGAGGCAAAAGGCAGTGGTTTCGCAAACCAGCAAAACCAGCCCCCAAGCCAACCTTATGAAGGGGCGCCCCCACCCACGAAGGTGGGGGGAAGGCTGCGACTCTTTTCAGAGATTTGGGAAGCCAGCATTCCCGACGAGTGGGTACGGTCTTCCGTGGCCACAGGCTACAAATTAGATTTCCTAAGGTTTCCTCCTCCTCATTTCCAGAAGTCGAGGATTCCAAACGATCCGGAAAAGGGAGCCGCATTAAGATCGGCATTAGATCATCTACTTTCCCAGGAAGTAATAGTAGAGGTACCAGTCCTGGAACAGGGGCTGGGTTTCTACTCCAACCTATTCATCATCCCAAAATCCAATGGAGATGTCAGGCCAATTTTGGACCTAAAGATGGTAAATGCATATCTAAAGATCCGCTCATTTCGGATGGAATCCGTGCGGTCAGCAGCTGCCACACTCCAGAAGGACGACTTCATGGCGTCCATAGACATAAAGGATGCCTACCTTCATGTTCCAATTTATCAGCCACATCAAAGATATCTACGCTTCATGGTGGCTTCGCGTCACTTCCAATTCGTGGCGCTTCCCTTCGGGTTGGCTACGGCCCCCCGGGTGTTCACGAAGGTCCTAGCTCCAATCCTAGCCAAACTAAGGATCCAAGGGGTCACGATCCTAGCATACCTGGACGACCTCCTAGTCATAGATCACTCGTCTCCCGGCTTGGAGCGAGCAGTGGCCCTCACGGTCCAATACCTCGAGAGGTTCGGCTGGGTCCTAAATCGAGAAAAGTCAGCTTTCCAGCCCACAAGGCAGTTGGAATATCTCGGCATGAGATTAGACACAGAACAACAAGGAGTGTTCCTACCTCTGAGGAAGGTAAAAGCCATCAAGGAATTAATCCTACTGGTTCTAAGCAAGAAAGAACCGACTATTCGCCTATGTATGAGGTTACTAGGCAAGATGGTGGCCACATTCGAGGCGGTACCATACGCCCAGAGCCACACTCGCATCCTACAGGCAGCCATCCTGTCAGCATGGAGCAGAAGGCCACAGGCCTTGGATATCCCGTTGCCGCTCTCATCAAGAGTCCGACAAAGTCTGTGTTGGTGGTTAGACCCTCAGAATCTACTGAAGGGGAAGTCTTTCAGCCCAGTGGCTTGGAAGATAGTGACCACAGACGCCAGCCTGACGGGCTGGGGAGCAATTTTGGATGGTTGCACTCGCCAAGGTACTTGGGCAAAGCCAGAGAAGCAGTTGCCCATCAACATCTTGGAGCTCAGAGCTGCTCGACTAGCCCTCAGGGCTTGGACGTCAAAATTGCAGGGGTTCCCGGTGAGAATTCAATCAGACAATGCCACGGCCGTGGCATACATAAATCACCAAGGGGGAACCAGGAGTCAAGCCGCTCAGAGAGAGGTGAGCTTGATTCTCCTATGGGCAGAGGCTCATGTGCCCTGCATATCGGCAATATTCATTCCAGGAGTGGACAACTTTCAGGCGGACTTCTTAAGCCGCCAGACTCTATGGCCGGGGGAATGGTCTCTGCATCCACAAGTCTTTCAAGCACTCTGCCAAAGATGGGGAGTGCCGGACGTGGATATCATGGCATCGAGACTCAACAAGAAACTAGACAGGTTCATGTCCCGCTCAAGGGATCCGATGGCCTGCGGAACCGATGCGTTAGTTTGCCCTTGGCATCAGTTCAAACTTCTTTATGCGTTTCCCCCGCTCCAGTTACTACCCCGCCTGCTGCGCAGGATCCGGGTGGAGCACATACCAGTCATCCTGGTAGCTCCAGCATGGCCCAGAAGAGCATGGTACTCACTAATCTTAAGGATGGTAGTGGGAGACCCGTGGACTCTTCCTCTACGGCCAGACCTGCTATCGCAAGGTCCGATCCTCCACCCTGCCTTACGGCATCTAAATTTGACGGCCTGGAAGCTGAATCCCTGATTCTCAGGGGTAGAGGTCTGTCTCAGAAAGTAATCTCTACCCTAATCAGAGCCAGGAAACCGGTCTCTAGGGTGATTTATTACAGGGTCTGGAAGGCCTATGTAGGCTGGTGTGAGTCCAAGCGATGGCTTTCTCGCAAGTTCACCATCGATAGAGTATTAAGTTTTCTCCAGCTAGGAGTGGATAAAGGATTGGCATTAAGCACAATCAAAGGACAGATTTCTGCTCTGTCAGTGTGGTTTCAGCGGCCGCTGGCCACCCACTCGCTGGTTAAGACCTTCCTTCAAGGGGTCTTACGTATTAGACCTCCAGTTAAATCCCCGCTTTGTCCGTGGGATTTAAATCTTGTTCTGTCAAGTTTACAGAAACAACCGTTTGAGCCGTTGGCTGATATTCCTTTGGTTCTACTGACAAGGAAGTTAGTATTTTTGGTTGCCATAGTTTCCGCAAGAAGAGTTTCGGAGCTGGCAGCCTTATCCTGTAAGGAACCATATCTTGTTTTTCATAAGGACAGGGTCGTTCTCCGCCCTCATCCTTCCTTCCTTCCGAAGGTCATATCCAGTTTTCATTTGAACCAGGATTTGGTATTACCATCCTTCTTCCCTAAACCTACTTCCAGAAAGGAAGGGTTGCTGCATACCTTGGATATTGTCAGGGCCATGAAGGCCTATCTTAAAGCTACAAAGAAGATCCGGAAGACAGATGTGCTGTTCATTCTACCGGATGGGCCCAAGAAGGGGCAGGCAGCTGCAAAGTCCACCATTTCTAGGTGGATTAAGCAATTAATCACTCAGGCCTACGGCTTGAAAGGGTTGCCTCCTCCAGTATCATTAAAGGCTCATTCTACTAGAGCCATGGGCGCCTCCTGGGCAGCACACCACCAGATCTCTATGGCTCAAGTTTGCAAGGCGGCAACCTGGTCTTCTGTCCACACGTTTACAAAATTCTACAAGTTGGACGTAAGAAGGAATACTGATACTGCCTTCGGGCAGGCAGTGCTGCAGGCTGCAGTTTGAGACCCTCGGATTCCGGGGGCTCCTCTTGTTTGAGTTAAATTTAAAAATTTTATTTTTCTCAACTAAGTTGGATTTATTATGATTTGAGTATATCTCTAAATTAAATCCTTTTGTCTTGGAGATGTTCTCCCTCCCCTCATTGTAAGCATTGCTTTGGGACATCCCATATAGTAATGAATGCCGCTCTGTGTCCCGTGATGTACGATAAAGAAAAGGAGATTTTTAATACAGCTTACCTGTAAAATCTTTTTCTTGGAGTACATCACGGGACACAGAGCTCCCACCCCTCTTTTTTGAGGACCATTTTGGGAGGCATACTGCTTGCTACAAAACTGAGGTACTCCTCCTATGGGAGGGGGTTATATAGGGAGGGGCATTTCCTGTTTGAGATTGCCAGTGTCTACACCTGAAGGTACTCCATATAACCCATATAGTAATGAATGCCGCTCTGTGTCCCGTGATGTACTCCAAGAAAAAGATTTTACAGGTAAGCTGTATTAAAAATCTCCTTTTTAAAAGCTTCAGCTATGTCCTTTTGTGGCATACACTATTTCCCCGTTTTTTTTATTTTTTCTATGTAATTCCTAGTTTTCTTCTTTTGTACCATTTTTGCTAAATGCTTGCTCGCTTTATTTCCCTATATATATACCTTTCTCTAACGATACTATTTAATGTTTCTTTGATCTCCTGTTCCATAAGTTCTTTAAGCTCGTCTCCTCCTAGCTCCCTCAGAGATCGAAATCCCCCTAATGTAGACTTTATGTGCCTCCCACAGGGTGGCACCTGATATCCCTTCGGTGCCATTTATCTGGAAGTATCGTTCTAATTCCTTTTTTCACCCTTTCTAATCCTTCCTAGTCCCGGAGTAATTCTTCATTAAGTCGCCAAGTATAAGGTTGTTTTTGATGTCCCGGGGTCTTTATTTTCATACTTATAGGGGCGTGATCCGCGTATGATACGATTTCAATACTTGTCTCTATCACCCTCTCAAGTAGCCAATGATCCACCAGAATATAATCGATTCTAGAGTATGTCCCGTGTACAGGGGAGTAAAACGTTTAGTCCTGTGACTTTGGGTGCGATATCCTCCAGATGTAGACCATCTGATTACTGAACATTTTTTGTTTTATCTTTTTCAGCTGTGCATTGTTGGTCCCCTGTACCCGGGACGTACTATCTATTTCCGGGTTCATACAGAAGTTCAGATCTCCCATCAGGATCACATTTCCCAAACTAAAGTCCTTCAACTTTTCCATAATTCCATTGACATATTTAATGGGGTTCACGTTTGGTGCATAGGCGTTTGCCAAAGTGCACTCCATGTCCCCTAATTTTCCTTTTAGAAAGAGAAATCTTCCTTCCGTGTCCGTCATCCTAGCCTCCAAGGTGAACCGCATTTCCTTAGAGAAACCTATTGCAACTCCCCTTGCTCGTTTTGAGATTGTAGCTCCATAGCACCGGGAACTTAGGGGTATATAATTTTACATTGATTCCAGGGTCAGATGGGTCTCCTGTAGGAAGACCACATCTGCTCTGTACTGTTTAATCTCCTTTAATATCTTCTGTCTCTTAAGGGGGGGTATTTAAACCTCTTGCATTATAGGACAAGAACTTTATTGCTGTCATCTCGTGTTTTTTTTTTTTTTTTTTTTTTTTTTGCTGTTCCCTTTTAATCTGTCTACCATTGAAATTTTCCTTTCTTTCTTGAGGAATCAATGAGGTGACCTGGCCCGGGAGAGTGTACTGACTATTAACTCTTCCTGTGCGGCCCCCTGATGGTCCGACTAATGGCCAGTATCTTTACAGAGGTTAGCGACCACTCCTGAATGCCGGTAATCTCAGACACTGACTTACCCCTGCTTAAGTACTTTATGGGGGGAAAAGCATCCACTCCTGAGGGCAAATATTCCTTCACAGGTATACATATAGTTAATTCACTTTCCAGGAACCAGCAATTCAACAGTTCACAATTCTATTCTTGTAGGCCAGTGCTCTCAGACACCGATACTTGTAGGAATTCATTTAATACAATGCATTTTTCAGCATCCTGGATTTTACTCTGCGTAGATATCCCCTTTATAGACCCATTAATGGTCAATGCAGATAATCATACATCAGAACTTCACCTTTCTGAGTCCAGCAGACCAATAATACCTTAGCAAGGAGCGTGTCCCTTCCTCAATGCTGACCGCTCTGACCGCTGTCAGTGGGCAGGTTCCGATCAGGGAGAGGAGAGGGTGCAGGGGGGGGGGGGGGAGAGTCAGGGCGGGGATGACTCTCCGGCACACCGCTGATCGATGTTACCTCAGCATCCTATATGCTGTTCCGACAGCTGGGGAGGTTGCGGCTGGGGCTCTCAAGCGGGAGCTTTGTTAGTGCCATCCAGCCTCTCACTCTGCGTTCCGGCCACTAGGTTCTCCCTGGAGCTCCTTACGCCTTGCGCCTCGCTCGGCAGCACGGTCAGGCCCCTCCCTCACCCCGCATACGTCACATCCTCCGTGGCTGAGTTTTTTTCATTTTAACCATAATAAACACTTTGACTTAATTTTTTTACAGACATTGTTATCTTTGCAGATTGTTAGCATTTAGCTAAACCTTTTGTGTATCAGTACTGTGTGAACTTGGCAGAATAGTTCAGATTTCTGAATGTTTGTCGGTTAGGCTCCATTCACTCTTGTGCAACTTTTGGTGCAACTTTGGATGGGTGCGACTTGGATGAGACTTTTGGCTTTGACCAATTAGCGATGGACAACTGTTGCACAACTATCGCATGTATAACATCCAGGTGAGACTCTCATGCAAAATTTTCTGAGTTTACATTGCAGTCTATGGCACCCAGGTCTCAAAAAAAGTTGGACCAAAGTAGCGCATTGAAAAACATGGGGTGCAACTTTAGTGTTCAAAGTCACATGACAAGTCGCATATGTGTGAATGGAGCCCTAGAAACCATTTACACTTGTGCGACAGGTCATGCGACTTTGGACATCAAAGTCTTATCTCTTCTTTTCCAAAGAGAACCTTTCATATACAGTATGTGCGACTTTAAGTAGTTCATGCTCTAGTTTGGTCCGACTTTCATGCAACTTGAGGGCCATAGACTTCAATATTTACCCTAAAAGGTTGCATGAATGTTGCACCTGAATGTTTTGCATGCAACAGTGGGTCCGACTTTGCAGAGGGACAAGTCACCCATCCAAAGGTGCACAAGTGTGAATGGAGCAAATAAAAGAAGCATCACAGACAAAACATTCATCTATAACTTTGTTTGATTTTGCTGCAGAAATGTTTGAATAATGAACATCATTTAGTACTACCTTATAAATAATCCAGAACCTCACAGACAGCAGGGTAGTGCTTTGTTTGTATGTTTTGTTTATTATTGATCTGTCATCCTGTACTGATGTATTTACTGGAACAGTGTGTCCAAGTAAGATCAGGAGTTCTAATTATGAATGGCTCACTTGTAGGTCTGGAGCTGCTGTGCCTGTTATTGCATATTTCACATGCCGTGCATCCAGCAGTGGGCCAAGGACAGCATATTCCTTGTATCTTCACTCACAGATGATGACTTTGGAAAGAAAGATTATCCTTGGCCTTGGTATGTAAAAGCTCAGAAATCAGATCATTTGTTCAATTTATGGATTGTCTGTCCTTTCTTTCTTTCTTTCTTTCTTTCTTAAAACCTATATCCGTGATTTTTTTTTTTTTTTTTTTTATGCACTAAATCACGATATAGGTTTTTATACAAAAAAAAAAATCAAGGGAAGGAAGGGACAGTAAACATTTACAATTTTATAATTTTAGTTTAACTCCTAGATATTTAGCATATATGAATAAAACTTTCAATCCCTCTTCTATGCAGTTTTGACATACTGTATATTTCACATTAAAATGTAATGGTGATTTGTTGTGATTGTTGCTGTTTGTGGTTGTTAATATAGATAATACACCATTATCTTGCTTGGGGCTTTACAAAGTAATGGTTATAACAAGGAAGAATAACAAAGTAAACACAGGGGGTTGATTTACTAAAGCTGGAGAGTGCAAAATGTGGTGCAGCTCTGCAGAGAAACCGATCAGTTTCAATTTTTTTTTTTTGTCAAAGCATAAAGCGGAATTCCACCTTAAAGTTGAACTTGCGCTTTAAGCACTCCTTGCCCCTTGCATGCCACATTTGGCATGTCATTTTTTCGGGGGAGGGGTGGGTGCCTGGTTTTGAGTGGGCGGCCCTTCCCTCTTGGCAATCTTCTGGGACACGTCACAGGTCCCAGAAGATTGCCTGTCTAATCGGAGAGCGCAGTGCGAGCCCGGCTGTCAAGCCACAAGCTGTCACTGTTCAGGTGCCCATAGTCTCAATGGAGGTGCCGCAGAAAGGAGAGGAGCGAGGCTCCGTGCTTCCGTATCGCTGGAACGTGGAGCAGGTGAGTGGCTGTTTATTAAAAGTCAGCAGCTAAACTTTTTGGCTTTTAATAAACAAAAAAAAAAGCCCGGAACTCCGCTTAAATTGAACAAGCTGAAGTTAGAAGCTGATTGGCTACCATGCACCAGATATTGCACTCAGTTTTAGTAAATCGCCCCCACAGTATGTAAAGGTGCTTAGGAATACCTAGATATAATGGAAAGGGGCACCTTGCCCATACAAGCTTACAATAAGAAAAAATACCAAAACAAAAAAAATGGGTGGACTCGATGGCCTACTGTGTTTTTCTGCCGTCACTTTTCTATGTTTCTAAGCTGTTAGAACAGGGAGTTAGGGAAATTAATGTTTTATATACAGTAACAGGATGGGTATAAATATAGGCTAATGTTTTCTTATTGCTGTTTGCAACATTAAATTCTGTATTGAGAAAAAACTGCAGGCTGTCATTACTAATCGCCTCCAGAAAATGCTAGATTCCTGGCTATTGCTGGCTCCAGTACCCTAAGACCTGGAACAAGCATTGAGTGAGTGAGTGAGATCAAAACTTCAGATTTGCAAGTCAGAGGCTCTCAAAGTACTGGGTTTGGATGAAATTCAGTGCGGAGCTGGAAGCTGGTGAACATGTTGAGGCTTTGCCTTCTCATCTTTGCGCTGCACCACAAGGTCAATGGGGGTTCCCAAGTAAAGAGATACTTGGATAACTTGTTTATGGATCTGGTTACATAACCAAAAGTTGAATGGCACAGTGACTTCTTAACTAGGAGAAGAATTGCAGAGCAGTAACCTCTTGGACTTGACATCTGGTTTCAGTCTAAAGGGTTTACAATTTTCCAGTTTTACCCTTAACCCCCCCCCCCCCCTTTTCCAAAAAAGTTGGTAGCTACAAATAATGTAGCTTCTGACTTTTACTATTAGGGCACTTGCCTGTCCAAGCATCCAGCGGTGTCCTCACCCGAGCCGATTCGTAAATCCGGTCTCGGGTGCTGGTGCTGCCATCTTGGCTAAGGGAAACCCGCAGTGAAACCTTGCGGCTTCACAGATGGTCTCCTACTGTGCATGCGCAAATCGTCGAACTTCCAGATCACTTTGGCGCGGTGAACTCAGCCGGAAGTGTTAGTGGGTACCTGTCAAGCCCCCCCCCCCCCTTCTCCTAAAAGATGCCAAATGTAGTGGAGGGGAGGCAGACAAGCAGGGCTTCACCTTTTTGGGTGGAGCTCTGCTTTAAGGAAAAGCTTGCACATACGTAACATTCGCTAGTAAACCCAACAGTCATCTTGGATGCTACAAATAACTGTCCACACATTTGAATCTATTAAGATCAGAACTGCACACATTGTCTAATTCACATTAGTTGAAACTTAATGTCTCTCTTTGTAATACTGCTTTTTTTTTTTTTTGTCTTTCAGCCCAAAGTGTCGATATGATTACAAGCGATCCCAGACACCTGCTAGATATAACTGTTATTGTGGTAAAGTAGAAGACCCACCACTGGACCCGTGGCTTGTACCTCATTCTTGCGGCCAAGTTTGTGAAAGAGAATTTAAGCCATCTTGTGGTCACAAATGCTTGCTCTTGTGCCATCCAGGTAATCAGAGAAATTAACCATATAGCAATCTGACTGGCTATAAAAGCTTGCTACATTGCAGAATAAATAAGAGATCCTCATGAGTAATTTCATCTTGACTGCTGGTATATTGATTAATTTGGAAGGGTTTGTCTTTTGATTCTTTAAAGAAATGAGTGATTCCGAAATGAACTGATTCTCAAGCCTGTTGAGATCCACAATGCTAGTTTTTGTCAGGAGCGGCCACCTTATGATTTAAAAGCAAGTCATACATCAGCATGTCGGCGCTCCTTCATCCCAAGTTACACATACAAAGGATACCATTTAAATGTCTCTGATCCTGTGAATATAGTTCCGTCATATGTAAGAAGCCACTTGCACTTGTGCACTGGGATACTGCTGGCGATTCGGGTCATTGAGTTATTTAAGATTGCCATTAAACCTGTCCATACCTCTGGAGGTAGAAATAGGCTCCAGCTACTGTTTGATTGCAGCATATATGAGTTTAGCTGCAGCACAAGCGGAGAGTGATTTTGACATATAATCCCAGTTTTAGAGAATGAAATTGTTTCCTTTTGTATGAGTTACTAGGGGGTAATGGAGCCTTCTTATGTGTGACCGACACAGTAAACAAATGAGTTTTCTGCAGTAGCCAGGAGCCCCACATATTTTTTACTACCTCTGTTGTGAGTGCTCTTTTATCCTGGCAATCTGACTGACATGCCCCCTTGACCTGCATGCCAAGTCGCTGTCAATCAATGCCCATTAAATAATGCTCTTCTCAAAAGCAGTGTTGGTGTACAGCAACGAGGGGAAAAGGAGCGCGTGTTCAACCACACTCACTCAGCATCCGGACTACCTAAAAAAACAAGTGCTACTTGTACCCTGGGTGACAGGGTGGGCTGCAGCCTATTTAAAAAAGGGATTTCGTTTTAAATTACCTTATGAACACACACAGCATGTGGTTTTACAGTTGTAATCTGGGTATGTATAAATAATCATGATATCACAGGTAGCCCTTCCCCCTTTTTTTTTTTTTTTTTTTTTTTTAAGGTTTTCTACATGTTTTATTAAAGTTCTTCTGCAAAGCGGAACATTATACAAACAATGAAAATTTGTACATACACACCGGTTGGCTGATATGTCCTTGCAATCTAGGAAACCCTACAACTGCGTTGGCCAATTAACACAATTAACATAGAATAATAAACAACCTAATGGACAACATTCTGCCAACTTGATACAGACCTCTTAGGACTCGGCTGAGGGGAGAACCAGGTTCTCATATTTAATTTTTTTTGTAAAATTATTTTTAAACATACCTACAACAACAGGCCACAAGACGTGAATAACAATTACCGTCAGGGAATTCAGAGACCGGTGTACAAAAAAAAAGAAAAAAAAAAGGGGGGGACATATGCATTAGACACTGCTAATGCTAAAAACAGAGTGGGATGAAGTAAAATGGAATCAAATGAGGACAAAACAAATCAAATCGAGTCCCCCCAACATAAATAGTTTAAAACCTCTTGCCTACTCCCAATTCCAATGCTGACCCCCCAGGTAAGTACCAGATGACATAGCACTCGTGCCTCCCGGCTCCCCAGGCCGTAACAGCAGGTAGAAAATAAAAAAAAGGGTAAAGCATGACCCTCCTCCCTCCAAAGAAACCCAGACAACAAAACAACTACATGTTCCCCTCCAAAAGTGAGCAGTCCCCCTATAATGTGGAGATTAGTGGTTCACCAACCCCCAAAACGGATTCCCCTTCTACTGTAGCTTTCGGACACAGGTTCTCATATTTATTGTGAGCTTATAGGCCATCCTGTCGGAATAGTCGACTAAGATGGAGCCAATTATAGAGAAATTAAAAGCCATGCCAAGGGGAAAAAAGAGGAAATGCACTCCTCACATTTTTGTAAATATTTTATTATTTCTTTTCATGTGACAACACTGAAGAAATTACACTTTTCTACAATGCAAAGTAGTGAGTGTGCAGCTTGTATAACCGTGTAAATTTGCTGTCCCCTCAAAATAACAACACACAGCCATTAATGTCTGAACTGCTGGCAACAAAAGTGAGTACACCCCTAAGTGAAAATGTCCAAATTGAGCCCAATGTGTCAATATTTTGTGTGGCCACCATTATTTTCAAGCACTGCCTTACCCCTCCTGGGCATAGAGTTCACCAGAGCTTCACAGGTCGCCACTGGAGTCCTCTTCCACTCCTTCATGGCAAGATCACTGAGCTGGTAGATGTTAGAGACCTTGCGCTCCTCCACCTTCCATTTGAGGATGCCCCACAGATGCTCAATAGGGTTTAGGTCTGGAGACATGCTTGGCCAGTCCATCACCTTTACCCTCAGCTTCTTAAGCAAGGCAGTGGTCATCTTGGAGGTGTGTTTGGGGTTGTTATGTTGGAATACTGCCCTGCAGCCCAGTCTCCAAAGGGAGGGAGATCATGCTCTGCTTCAGTATGTCACAGTACATGTTGGCATTTATGGTTCCCTAAATGAACTGTAGCTCCTCAGTGCTGGCAGCACTCATGTAGCCCCAGACCATGACATTCCCAACACCATGCTTGACTGTAGGCAAGACACACTTGTCTTTATACTCCTCAATTGTTTGCCAAATAAGTTTATTTTGGTCTCATCAGACCACAGGACATGGTTCCAGTAATCCATGTCCTTAGTCTGCTTGTCTTCAGCAAAGTTTGCTGGCTTTCTTGTGCATCATCTTTAGAAAAGGCTTCCTTCTGGGGCGACAGCAATGCAGACCAATTTGATTCAGTGTGACGGCACTCATGCCTCTATTTCCCAAAGACAACCGCTTGATATGGGTGTATGGTCTTGGCCACCATGCTGCAGCTAAGTTTCAGGGTTTTGGCAATCTTCATATAGCCTAGGTCATCTTTATGTAGAGCAAACAAGTTCTTTGCCATGAGGTGCCATGTTGAACTTCCAGGGCCCAGTATGTGAGAGCGATAACACCAAATTTAACACACCTGCTTCCCATCCACTCCCGAGACCTTGTAACACTGAGTCGCATGACCCCGGGGAGGGAAAATGGCTAATTGGGGCCAATTTGGACATTTTCACTTAGAGGTGTACTCACTTTGTTTGCATAGCGGTTTAGACATTAATGGCTGTATGTTGAGTTATTTTGAGGGGACCGTAAATTTACACAGTTAAACAAGCTGTACACTCACTACTTTACATTGTAGCAAAGTGTAATTTCTTCAGTGTTGTCACATGAAAAAAAAGATGTAATAAAATATTTACAAAAATGTCGGGTGTACTCATTGTACTTTTGTGAGATACTGTGTGTGTGTGTGTGTGTGTGTGTGTATATATATATATATATATATATATATATATATATATATATATATATATATATATATATATATATATATATATATATATATATATATATATATATATATTACACATACACACACACACACACACACACACACTATATATGTGTAATATATATATATATATATATATATATATATATATATATATATACACACACACACACACACACATACATATATACACATGCACACAATATATATATATATATATATATATATATATATATATATATATATATATATACATATATATATATATATATATATATATATATTGTGTTTATATTACACATATATAGTGTGTGTGTGTGTGTGTGTGTATATGTGTAATATATATATATATATATATATATATATATTACACATATACACACACACACACTATATATATATATATATATATATATATATATATATATATATATATATATATATATACACACATACATATATACACACGCACACAATATATATATAAAATCTCTCTCTATCTCAATTTTAAACTGAATGGGTTCACGTCTAAAATTCTTCTAGTAAAGGTACTGTACAGCAAATAATTTTTCTTAACCTCCCATCCCTGCACAGCAGAAAGGGGATTACAGTGCCAGCACCATTGCTATCATTCTGGCCTGTCTTGTGAAGCAAGAAGGTGAAGTGTTCAGGGAGATTATTGGAGTAGAGACCACAGGAAGGACCTTGGCAGCAGAGCGACATTCATTCACAGTCCAGTGAGACTGGAGGCTAGAAGGTGACACAAGAGTCCCTAATGGCTTGATATGCGGTACAAATTATGGTTGTTTTGTAGGCGTGTGCGAGAAACATGAATTTCTGAACAGTACTAAATACTTAGTGGAGGAAAAAAGTTTCCTGCATGCAGTTACTGTATTTAACAGTTGGCTTGTGTTCCACATTTCGGACCTAAAACACATTTTTGCACATTGAGCATTGTTCTATGGTATTTTAAGTTTGCTTTACCTTTTGCAGCTGGAGTCATTTCATAAGTAACCTTTCTCCTTGTCTACCTGCATTCAGGACCTTGCCCACCTTGTCCAAAGATGGTCACCATCACTTGTTTCTGCAAGAAGGCGAAGCCTATTCCACGCAGGTGCAGTGCCAAAGAATGGTCCTGTCAGCAGTCATGTGGAAAAACGCTGTTGTGCGGGCAACACAAGTGTGAAAATCATTGCCATAAAGGTATATTCTGACCACATGTTCATTATACATTTTAATAATTTCTGTGTCAAAAAGCAGTAGTAAACAAATAGCAATCGAGTGTTTGTATTAAAAAAAAAAATTCCCTATCATTTATCAATTTTTCCTGAAATAAAAGGTACATATAAAATTTATGAACTGTTTTCTTTGAACTTGCTTATTAAAGGAGACTGCCTGCCATGCCCCAGAGTCAGCAAGCAAAAATGTCTTTGTGGAAAAAAGGTGTCTGAACGACTGTGTGCAAGTCCAACCTGGCAGTGTGATGTGGTGAGTAATTTACCTGTAGCATATATGAATACAATATACTAAACTATATATATAGAGAGAGAGATGATTTTAGAATATCTGCAGCCAGATCTCCCTCCTTGAGTTCCAGAGTCTCCCACCTTCATCTTTTTTTAAATAAAATCTAGGGGAGCAAACCATATGCACTTTTTTTAAATATTTTTGCTGTGTGATTGGTGCTGAGAACCCTAAAATATATATAATAGGCTGGTGGGTAATTCTTACTGTAAAACAAAAATCCTTCTGCGCTCTGGTGTTTCGCCAAAACCGGGTACTGCAGTGTAGTCTCACGGCAAAGTCTATAGTCTTGCGGCCCTCCACAGAACAAAGGGTATTCATATGGCTAAAAACAAAGAGAAAAGAAAGGAGGGCGCACCGAACTAGTGCATTACCACTTAAAATTTTATTAAAAACTGAATAAAATTAATAGTCCTACTCTCACAAGGAAAATTGAGTAAGCGCTTTTCAGACAGCTGGACTGGACCTTGCGGCACCTGCCAGTGGAACCTCAGACATCTGGACGGTGTTTCTGGGGCGTACCCCCTTCTTCAAAGCCTAAATGGACCACTGACTATTTAGGCTTTGAGGAAGGGGGTACGCCCCAGAAACGCGTCAGCCGTCCAGATGTCTGAGGTTCCAGTGGCAGGTGCCGCAAGGTCCAGTCCAGCTGTCTGAACAGCGCTTACTCAATTTTCCTTGTGAGTAGGACTATTGCTTTTATTCTGTTTTGAATAACATTTTAAGTGGTAATGCACTAGGTCGTGCGCCCTCCTTTCCTTTCTCTTGGGTAATTCTTACTGCCAGTGTTGATCCTAAACTGGATCGGCTCTGTGATATCGGCTAAATCTGGATCATAGTAGTGCAAAACTAAGTGCACTCCTGTGACCTACAGGAGAAGAATGTCCCCCTGCAGGTTAATGCCATAAAGTGCTAGTGTTCACTCCATACTAGCACATTATGACAGACATACCTTTCAAAGGGAGCCCTCCAGTGATGCTCTGTCATCGCTTCCATCTTTGCCCGATCTTCCTTCTAGTTTATTGCTCTCTGGCCGTTTGAATGGCCAGGCTGCTATGATGTCACTCCCATAGATGCGCACAGGAGTCGCCATATTGGTACATTTATGGCACACTCAGTGTTTACAGCAAAGCACTCTCTGCATTCATGGCACACTTAGTGTTTAGTGAATATAGAAAAGTACTGTGCTTACGCTGGATGCGTCATCAACTGGAGCCAATGTTCATATCTACTAAACGGCACAAGCTCGAACAGTTTAAAAAGGCACCTGCAGGGAAGACTTTTTTATCTGATTGCCTGTAGGGCATTCGTTAAAGTTTTGACTTTAAGAAAACTTTCCTAATTTTAATGTCTAAACCATTTTGAAATGAACAATAATAATGTACTGTTGTAGTGGGTAGGAGCACTTTTTCGTAATGGTAATCTATGGCCACAGTATACACTTTCATTTTATAACACAACATTGTTAAAGCAATACACATTTTTTATACATTTTTTGACAATCCATCAAAGGCTTCCATAAAAAAAACAATTTTCATGTTGAGTGTGGCCTATCTGTTGGCCATAACTTTGGTATGATATGTTTGTAAAGGTTTAATTTTAATGTTTTTTAAATAACAATCGCTTTAAGGAAGTGGGAACTACAGAAGAGCTTACTCTATAAAGATAGATTAGGAAACGTCTAACTAGTGTGATGTTCATATTTTAGCCCTGTAAGCATGTAAGTGGCACAGAAAATTGCAAAACTACAGTAGTAAATAAAAAAATAGGATTGTCACCGTGCTTGCTTTTTGTGACATGGGTGTGTGACTCACAAGAGTCACAGAAAACTGCAAACTATGTTGTCAGGTAAAACATATTTTTTATACTATTCAGCTGGCATTGTGCTTCAGAATATACCATTTGCATATAGGAAAAAAATTGCTAGCAAACTAAATATTCAGATATTTTTTTATGTATTTTTACTTTTTAATTGTAGGTTTGTGGAAAAACGTTACCTTGTGGGAATCACACCTGTGAGCTGGTTTGCCATGGTGGTCTATGTGGCCAGTGTCCTCGTTCTGGAAATCGCTTGTGCCCATGTGGAAAAACAAGTATGGCTCTTTCAGAATATTGTGTTTTCTGTTATGTTTTATGTCTTTGCTGTGCTATGGTTTTATTTAACCACTTCAATACTGGGCACTTTCACCCTCTTCCTTTCCAGTCCAATTTTCAGCTTTCAGCGCTGTCGCATTTTGAATGGCAATTGCGCGGTCATGCAATGCTTTACCCAAACAGAATGGTTTATAAAAAAATTCCCTCAAATTTTGAGGGCTTTTATTTTTTGCGCTCCAAATAAATAAAAAAAAGACCAGAAAGTAAAAAAATAAATAAAAATAAAGTTTTTCTACGTTTCTGTTAACTTTTTTACAAAGTTTTGTTTCCCCTCCACTGATGAGGCTGCACTGATGGGGCAGTACTGATTGACACTGATAGGTGGCACTCATAGGCGACACTGGTGGGCGCTCATAGGCGGCACTGATAGATGACACTGATAGGCAGCACTGATCAGGAGGCACTGACAGACAATCACTGATGGGCACTGATCGGCATCCCTGGTGTTCTCCAGTGGGCATCCTTGATGGGTCTGCACGGATAATCCATGCGCTGATTATCGGCACAGACCCCCCCCCCCCCCTGTCAGGAGAGCAGCCGATCGGCTCTCCTCTAGTCAGTGCGAGTGGAGGAAAAGCCGATAAACGTCTCTGTTTACACTGATCAGCTGTGATTGGACACAGCTGATCACATGGAAAGCGCCTTTGTCAGATGCTCTTTACCGGGATCGGAAATGCAGTGTGTCAGACTGACATGAACCCTGGGGAACCCCACTTTCCACCCCTGCCTATTCCTAGTACTCCCCATTTATCTCCACCCTCTGAACTCGCCCCTGTAGCCAGTTTTCAATCCATGTACTCACCCCACATCTACGGACCTTCCTTTACCCAGATGGCAGCTCATCACCTCATAGAAGGTTAAAGGGGTTGTAAAGGTACAATTTTTTTTATTCCTAAATAGCTTCCTTTACCTTAGTGCAGTCCTCCTTCACTTACCTCATCCTTCGATTTTGCTTTTATATGTCTTTATTTCTTCTGAGAAATCCTCACTTCTGTTCTTTCTGTAACTCCACACAGTAATGCAAGGCTTTCTCCCTGGTGTGGAGTGTCGTGCTCGACCTCTCCCCTGGATTACAGGAGAGTCGCGATGCCCACTAACACACAGCTCCTTTCTCTATCTGCAACATAGAGAGCGTCCTGACACTCCTGTATTCCAGGGGAGGAGGGGTGAGCACGACACTCCACACCAGGGAAAAAACCTTGCATTACTGTGTGTAGTTACAGACAGAAGAACAGGAAGTGAGGATTTCTCAGAAGAAATGAGGACATTTAAAGACATAGCAAAATCGAAGGATGAGGTAAGTGAAGGAGGATTGCACTAAGGTAAAGGAAGCTATTTAGCATTTTTTTTTTTTTTACCTTTACAACCCCTTTAATAGATTGGTTTGGAAAGAACGATTCTTCATGAATCCATGCTGATTACTGCTAATGATACCGTTTTCACTACTAAAATCTTGTATATAGTCCCTTATCATCCCCTCCAAGAGCTTGCATACTATTGATGTTAGGCTAACTGATCTGTATTTCCCAGGGATGTATCTGGGCCCTTTTTTTAAAAATTGGTGCTACATTGGCTTTTTTCCAATCAGCTGGTACCATCCCAGTCAGTAGACTGTTTGTAAAAATTAGGAACAATGGTCTGGCCATTACTTAACTGAGTTCCTTTAGGACCCTCGGGTGCAAGCCATCTGGTTCCGGTGACTTATTAATGTTAGGTTTTTCAATTCTATTTCTAATTCTGTCCTCTGTGAGCCATGAGGGTGCTTCCTGTGACGTGTCATGAGAATAAACATTGCAGTTTTAGTTACTGAAGCCCCCTGATTCCCTCGTGAAGACTGAGGAGAAGAATAAATTCAATACCTTTTGCAATCTCTCCATCCTTAATAACCAGTTTCCCTTCATCATTCTTTATGAGACCAATATGATCTGACCTTCCTTTCTTACTATTTATGTACTGCGTGTTTTTGATGCCTTTCCCCTCCCCCCCTCTTTTTCTCTTAACCCTAAATGAGAACATGTGTGTTCCAGTGCATTTTTGGTGCGTTTAGGTGCGTTTTTGATGCTTTTTACAGCATTACAGTACAGTACAGGAAAAACGCAGCATGTTCTACTTTTTTTTTCTGGAACTGCAAGCACTGGTGTGAACTATGCAGTTGAAAACCATATAACCTACTTTCTATGCATTTTTTGATGCAGAAAAAAACACACTGGACTGCATGTTTTGTGAACTGACCCTTACTGAACAAAAATGCTGTACATACAAAACTATTACAATACAGTACAAGGCTGACGGATATCTATAGTAAGATGCCTAGCAAAAAAGCAGAAACTATGATCTGTAGAAATATGCTTAAATGTTGCTTAACTCCAGTTACTGTGTGTTCATGATCTTCGTTGACAACGAGGACTAAGTTGTCAGTTGCTTTGGAAATCGGGTATCTTTCTTCTTCAATGGCTGGTTACAGACATTTCCTCTTCGGTCTTAAGGCATGATGCAAGTCCGGTCCAGCTTATGCCTGGCAACTTTTATATAGCTCAGGTTGTTTACAATAACAAAAGACACCTATATCATTCATCTAGAGATGCACTCTCAAATTCTACCTCAAGATGGCACTCTGCCATTATACATGCCATAGGTTATATATTACAGTAAAACCTTGGTTTGAGAGCGTTTGGAAAGACAAGCAAAATGTTTTAATACATTTTGCCTTGATATACAAGCGATGTCTTGATATAAGAGTAGCATCATGTCACAACTGAGTATAAAAAAAGAAGAGCCTCTAAGTGTAGCAATATGGTTACATTTAATGAAGGTACAACCTTTAGCAACTTATTGCTACACTTAGAGGTGCCTCTTATACCCTGTAAAAAAATGCTTTGATATACAAATGCTTTGGATTACAAGCATGTTTCTGGAACGAATTATACCAAGGTTTTACTGTATCTGTTTACTGTAGTTATAGAGACAATATACTGCTCAAACTGTCAGCTGAATAGAGCAATAGTATCTATGTCCCCATTGTATCCAACAGCATTTGTTTGAAAAGTATCCACTTAAGCCAAACCTGACAGTAATCGGATTTCTGTTTCTATGACCGACTACTAAACAGACTGTCCCATGTAATGTTATGTCTGATTAATATAAAAAAAATAATATTGTTTAACAAACCCAACACAGTAGAGCAGTGGATGGTGTCAATAGTTTTTTATTTTTATGTGTTTTTTGTTTTTAGTTTTTATTTATTTTTACAATTTTTTTTATTTTTTTCCTTTTTTGTTTTCCCAATGCTTTTTGGGGGAAGTGGGTAGGGGCTGTGGACAGTGGGGGTTGGGGCTGTTTGTGTGTGTGTGTGTGTGTGTTTTTTTTTTTTTAATGGGCTTTGAGATTTCAGGGGTTTAAACAGTCCCCTGACATCTTCCTGTTGGGATAGAGAAAGAAACGGAGGACAGGAATTCCCCAGTCCCTTTCTCAGCAGCTTCAGCAGATGAAGATGAATGAACAGTAGACTGCGACTCCTGTTCATTGATAAACTGAACTCACGATCTGTCTTTCCTCACGGAACAGAACACTGGTGTGTGTGTGTGTTTTACACACGCATCCCTGTTCTGCCTCTCATGCCCGCGATCGCTCGCGACTGCCGGTCACATGCATCGGCACCCCCGCGATGCAGACATTGGAAAATACTTTTGGTGTGTTTGCTTTCCAAAATGAGGTTATTTAAAAAAAAAAAAAAAATGCCTTATGCATCTAGGCTGTGAAAAAGTTTCCCATGTGTGGTATAAGGAATCGGCAGCAGAGCAGAATTTAATGTGTAATTATAAGTATACCTATGCTGTGTTGGAAACAATTGACAACTTTGTAAATTAACAATTATCTAATTGTACTGTCCTGTATTTTAGGGCCTCAAGAAATGATAGGCCGCCAGTACATTGGGATTGATCAATTTTTCATATATACACACACACACACACACACACCATATTTTGTAGACCAACTTTCACACCGACTAAATGATATACGGTACATAAATTTTGGTTCTTTTTACCAAAGAAGTGTAGCGGACTACATTTGCCCTAATTTGGCCCAAGATTTTTTTTTATTATTATTTATTTAGCAAAAGAAAAAAAAAAACAGTGGTCAATAAATACCACCAAACGAAAGCTCTATTTGTCTAAAAAATCTAATTTGGGAACAGTATTGCATGACAGGGGTAAAAGCGTCCGATATTAAGGTGGTTAACCTGAAAGGCTAATGTAAGAGATTTAATGAAACTGATAACTGGTGAAATCTGACTGCTACTGTGTATTGCATGTTGTAATTGCTCTTTGGTTGATCTCATTAAATAAGCTCTTATGAGTCAGTATATGATTAGCAAGATAGAGAGAAGACATTAAGTACAGTGCCAGTAATATCGGCTTTTTCACAAAACCAATAAATAAGAGATGTCACTGGTCATCATATAAATCACATTTGCTTTGTCTGCGCAGAGTACACCTTGCCTTGTACAGAAGATGTGTCCACGTGCGGTGATAGCTGTGATAAGGTTTTACAGTGTGGAATACACAAGTGCTCCCAGCGCTGTCACAGAGGTCCATGTGAAACATGCAGACAGGTCAGTGTTCACTTATTGGTCATTATTCATATGAACGTGCCAAGCTGTATAACATTCAAGCAGGCTCATAATTCTGTGTCTTGTCCTCATGCATTCCCCAGTGTAAAATAACAAATGTATTTCCACTGAATAACGTATCTGTAAACTACAAGACTACATATGGTTTGCAGATACTGTTTCTAGTTTCTCCAGGCATCTTTTTTTTTTTTTCAATTTGTCCTTGCACATGTATAGCCAAATCTGTTAAAGCTGAACACAAGACATGGCTAAGTACACAGATTAAAGAGAAGTTTCAGCCGCTAAACAAAGAATTGAAAAGTGAGCAGCTACAAATAATGTAGCTGCTGTCTTTAAAAAAAGGACACTTGCCTACTTGGGGATCCTACAGTGTCGGCCCCCTGAAGCCGATTCCTCCCATTTGGCTTGGGTGAAGGCGCTGGCTTGGCAACTAAGGAAGACCAGCAGTGAAGTCTTCAGACTTCACTGCCGGTTTCCTACTGCGCATGTGCGAGTCACGCTGCGCTTTATGAAAGGCCCCGTCGTCTTCTTTGACACGGGTCCCAGAAGGCAGCAAGGTGAAGGATGCAGAGATGCCATTTTTATATTTATGTCAATTCAGTTCTGAGATTTAAAGGCTAACTTCACCTTTTAAAAAAATTTAAATAAATGCACGTTTTTGCAGGTAACAAAAGTGCATTTTTTTTTCTCAGGAGCCTGCAGAGCAATGCACTTGCGATCAGCAGATTACGCATGCAATGTCGGGCTCCTGCAGACTTTTCCTACAGCTTTCTACGTTTACCTGTGTATGGGCTTTCTGTTTGAAAGTTGTAGGAAGTCCAAAAACACTCCTCCCTATTGAAATGGATGGAAAACGCATCAAAAATACTTTTTTTCATAGATGCAAAGCAATCATGATGAAATGCAGAAAAAAAGCATATGCCTTTCTTTTTTTTTTTTTTTACCACATTTTTGCAGCAGAGCAGTGTCAAAGCAGTCTTAAGAGTCTTGTCCCTCTCCTGACCTGATGAGCTTTCTGTCTTTCTGTTCTCTTTTCTTATTAATATTTGTGAAGGTAAGTATTTGTGCCCCAGAAAGAAGCTAGGTAAACGGAAGTGTCCATATTGAAATCATTCTCACAGCTTCTCCTGTAAAAGGCGTGTATTATACAATCGACAATTAAACGCCATCGACCAATTTGTTCACAGAATATTTTTGGCCACGGGAGCATGACCACTATTGCGCCACAAAATGCATTAATGGTGGCCTAATAAATTGCCACCTTTTATGAGAGAATCTCTGGGAATTGACCAGATATGGGCACATCCACTTGCCTATCTTATTTTTGGGGTGCAAATATTTGTGTTGCTTGTTAATAGGAGGGGAGAGCAGAGACCGAAATCTCATCACATTCACTGGCTGCGGAAAGAACTTGCCTCACTATGTACTGCCATTCAACCACTATCCTGTGTGTAATAACCCAAAATACCCTGACAAGCATGAAGCTCATCCATTTGTAACCTAAAGTTCAGCATTGATATAGACAATACTCCCTGCAAGCCTAATGATCTACTTTCATAGCATACTTCCTTACTTGTAAAAATAAGTACTCTCTCCAGTGTCACAGAAGCTTTCCGATCATGTGACAGCCAATCATGGCGGTCACGTGTCCATAAACCCCCGCCATAGCAAACCCCTTAAAGGGCTGGCATCAGCCGCCACCGAAGGGTTAAACTGCTTGCATTCAAAAGTGAAGTATGGACATTCTTCCTTCCTTTCTTCTTTTTTTTTTTTTTTTTATTGAATCATACTAGGGATGAGCTTCGTGTTCGAGTCGAACCCATGTTCGACTCGAACATCGTATGTTCGACCGTTCGTCGAAATATGAAATTTACAGGCCGTTCGCGCCAAATTCGAGTGGCGCGTCACTGCCCATAATTCACTGCGGCATTGCTGACTGATGATTGGCCAAGCATGCACTATGACCCCCATTCTTGGCCAATCACAGCGCACAAAAAACGGAGAGCCATAATTGGCCAAAGCCAGGGTGGCTTTGGCCAATTATGGCTCAGGGGGTTTAGTACACGCCCCACACTATAAAAGGCCGCCTGCAGGTCGGCCTTGTGTAGTGTGTTGCGGCGGTGGTTAGAGAGAGTGTGTGTCATTTTTTTTCTAGGTAGATAGAGCAGACAGGCTAGTCAGTTAAAGTTAGTGTGTGTGTGAGGATATATATGCATCCCAGGTGTTGTAAATATATTTATACACTGTATAGTTTAGCTAGATCAGCTATTCCTAATTTACTGGCAGGCAGGTGATTGTGCTAGCTGCAGTATTCTCACGTGGTGTATTGCCCGTGTCCTCTGCAGTTTGCACCTAAAGCTACTTGGTGTGTACTGCCCGTGTCCTCTGCAGTGTGCACCTAAAGCTACTTGGTGTGTACTGCCCGTGTCCTCTGCAGTTTGCACCTAAAGCTACGTAATGTGTACTGCCCGTGTCCTCTGCAGTGTGCACCATAAAGCTAAGTGGTGTGTATTGCCTTTGTCCTCTGCAGTTTGCACTTAAAAAACTTGGTGTGTACTTCCCTGTGTCCTCTGTAGTTTGCACCTAAAGCTACTTGGTGTGTACTTCCCGTGTCCTCCATAGTTTGCACCTAAAGCTACGTAGTGTGTGTACTGCCTTTGTCCTCTGCAGTTTGCACCTAAAGCTACTTGGTGTGTACTGCCCGTGTCCTTTGTAGTTTGCACCTAAAGCTACTTGGTGTGTACTGCCCGTGTCCTCTGCAGTTTGCATCTAAAGCTACTTGGTGTGCACTGCCCGTGTCCTCTGCAGTTTGCACCTAAAGCTACGTGGTGTGTGTACTGCCCGTGTCCTCTGTAGTTTGCACCTAAAGCTACTTGGTGTGTACTGCCCGTGTCCTCTGCAGTTTGCACCTAAAGCTACGTAGTGTGTACTGCCCGTGTCCTCTGCAGTGTGCACCTAAAGCTACTTGGTGTGTACTGCCCGTGTCCTCTGCAGTTTGCACCTAAAGCTACGAGGTGTGTGTACTGCCTTTTGTCCTCTGCGGGCCATTAGTATGTCTGGAAGGACAACAAGGAGAGGCAGAGAGTCACGAGGGCAAACAGGCTCTGCTTCTAGAGGCAACTGTGCTGGTCGTGGACACGGTGCATCCTCATCAGCACGTGGCCGTTGGACACGCTCGTCCTTGTTTTCGGCAGCCGGCCGTGTTGAGCCGCAACATGCCGAAGACTTGGTAGAGTGGATGACCAAGCCGTCCTCTTCAGGGTACTTTGTCTGGCAAAGCAGCTGCCAAGGCGTCCTCTTCTCTCTGCTCAATGGCATCAGTCACTCCTTCCCTAGCCCCACCATGTCCTCCTGAGGAGTCCCCCGAACTGTTTGACTACAGTGTTGGGTACATGCTGCATGAGGATGCGCAGCGTTTTGAAGGCTCCGATGATTGTACACAGCTAGAGTAAGGCAGTAACGTGAGCCCAGAGCGAGGGGGTGCCCAAGAAGGACAGCAATCTGGCAGTCATGTTCCCCCAGCTGCAGCATACTGCCAGGTTTTCTACAGTGATGAGGAGGGAGGGGATGATGAGGTCACTGACTCTACGTGGGTGCCTGATAGGAGAGAGGAGGAGGAGGCACATCTCCAACAAGGCAGGATGCCCTCCAGGGGCCAGCTTAAGGGCAGCACACCGACTGCATCACAGCGCAGAGCTACGCATATGCAGGGCGCTGCTGTGTCTCAGCATTACTCCAAAAATTCTTTGGCGTGGGCCTTTTTTGAGGCCGAGTGCATCAGATCGCACCGCTGCTATTTGCAACATATGTCTCAAGCGTATCTCGCGTGACCAAAACATCACCCGCTTGGGCACCACATGCTTGACCAGACATATGTCGACCTGCCATGCAGTTCGTTGGCGAGCGTACCTCAAAGACCCACACCAAAGAACAAAGCGGACCTCCACTTGCCCCTCATTAGCTGGGATCTCCAACCCCACTATACCCTCAGTCCTCTCTGAAGCGTGCACTGATAGGACTTAAGGTGTAGAATTAGGTGTGTCACAGCCTAGTACATGCGGGCAATCAACTATCGGTACACCGATGGCAGATTGTACCAGGCAAATTTCCCTGCCCCAGCTGCTGCAGTGCCGAAAAGTTCTCTCCCAGCCATCCATGCCCAGTGGTTGAATGCTAAATTCTCAAACCCGTTTTGCGACAATAACTTGCATATTGGACTTTAAAATGAGCACTTTTGAATTCGAATGTTCGAGTCCCATTGACGTCAATGGGGTTCTAAATGTTCGCGCGAACGTTCGGTCCGTTCGAAGGTTCTGGTGCAAACCGAATGGGGGGGGGGGGGGGTGTTCGGCTTATCCCTAATACTTACCTTTGTTCACGCAACATCAGTTTGATGCTGCACCTGTCCCCCGCCAAATCTAACGTTGATAACTGAGCGATCAGACATCACTGATCGCTAGGTTTTCAGAGCTCCATGAGCAGAGAACTGGTGACTGTTAGTCGCCTCTCTCTGCTCTGCCCTCCCTCCTTGCTCACTCGAGTGCTGGGCTTTGGAAGGGGCGGTAGGAGCCGGCTCAGGATCTCAGCGGCTCACTATGCCAGTACAGGTATGTGGGCAGATCCCGACCTTATTGTCGCGATCTTGCCTGAGCCAGGACTGGCTCTGTGACGTCAGCCCACAGCGGGCTTTAAGTGCAGAACAAACTGCACTCTTGTGATCCACAGACGTACAGTCAAACGAGCTTTGGCTGTACTTCTCCTTTTAATGCTGCATTCATTTGTGTCTTTTATATCTATCTGGATTTCAGCTTTAATGCATCCAACAGAGTATAGTTGGCTGCATGAGTTTTTATGTGTTGCACTCATTGGGATTCTTTCTTTTCACAATGCTGAACTTCATAGGACATTTGAATACAGGAAAGTGTTGCTTGCCAAGGGTGCAGCAAAATGCCTGTTTGCCCAAACAGTATAATGTATTAGAATGCTTTCAGAAATGGGTATGTCTAAAATAATTTTCTAATATTGTGGAGCTCTTATCCTATACATACTTCAGATGACATCTTTTCAGTGGCATGAAGTGATTGAGCTACTTTAACTATTGTAATCGTGTCTTGTATATCAAATTCTGCACATATGGAAATGTTACATGCAACTGTAATATAAATAAAGCCAAAGTTTTTACTGTTTAAGATCTTGGAGAATCAGTTTTATATTAGATGTTTTGTTCCAAGGTCGTGGCTGACAGTTGTTTCAGAACATTTATTAATTGATGGGGAGATGCTTTGATTGGTTCAAGGCACAAAATGACATATAAGCTGAAAAATCTGTTTATTTTTTATTTTTTTCCAAAGGAGGTTGAAAGGCAATGTCGCTGTGGAAAGCACACCAAGCAAATACCCTGTCATAAGCCTTATTTATGTGAGACCAAATGCCCTAAAACTCGGGACTGCCAGAGACATCAGTGCAAGAGGAAGGTATAATTATTATGGGTGTTCTGGATCATTGGGGATTTCTTTAAAACACAAATGAACCGTCTTGATTTGTTACTGTAATGCAGTTGGGCTTCATATACAATTGCCTCTTCTTCTTTTTTTTTTTTTTAACCGAGAACTGTGGCAAAAGTTGCTGCCAGCATGCACATAGAGTGGTAAAAAAAAAACGATAATTCGTAAATAGATATTTTTCACATCAACGAATAATGTGCTGTAATCCAGATAAATCAATACAGTATGTGACAAAAAAACATAATTTATAACAGAAAATTTGAAATAAAATGTCTCAAATAGTCCAAAAATAATGTGAAGAAATAACGATCCTCCTAAAACTTCTCGTGAAGTGCTTCAGCACCACCACACAGAATCTGTTCTGCTTACCGAAATAATATGACTCCTAATGTTATAAAAAGTAATATGTCACTTGTATTGGTTACTCCTTCCATCAAGCAATCTGGCCTTCACAAGATGTTTCCATTTACTCCAGCAAGAACTCCATCAGCTCTTCAATAAATATCAACACGTATGTACCCAAAAGGACAATGACACTCCACATAGTTTGAAATACAACTAAAATTCTTTAATAGAGGCTAAAACGCACTTACAGGAAAGAAAAACAATTGGCACTGTGAAAGAAAAGTCAAAAACTGTAATAAGTATTGTGATATTGCCTCACTTCTGTAAAAACGTGATGACGTCCGTCTCCGCCGTACATGTTTCGTCATAACTGACATCATCTGTAAGTGTATTTTAGAGTTTATTAACCACTTGCCATCTGGGCCATTTCTGACACTTCGCTCCTACATGTAATAATTTATTTATTTATTTTTGCTAGAAAATTACTTGGAACCCCCAAGCATTATATATATTATTTTTTCAGCAGAGACCCTATAGAATAAAATGGTGGGTGTTGCGTTTTTTATTATGTCACACGGTTTTTGCACACTGGTTCTTCTAATGCAATTTTTTTTGGGGGGGGTTTCATAAATAAAAAAAAAAAAAAAAAAAAGCTAGCCCAGTTTTTTTGCATAATGTGAAAGATGTTATGCCAAGTAAATAGATACCTAACATGTCACACTTTAAAATTGCGTTTGCCCATGGAGTGGCGGCAGACTGCGGTGCTTAAAATTTAATTAAGAATTAATTATTTCGCTCTGACATTTGCGACAATACCTCACATGTGTGGTTCGTTTGCCATTTACATATGCGTTTGTGCGGTGGGACGGGGGGGCTTTACATTTTTATTGAATTTTTTACTAATTTTATTTCTATCACAAGGGATGAGCAACATCCCTTGTGATAGAATGAGCAGTGACCGGGCCTCTTTATGAAGAGATTTGGGGTTTATTCAACCCTAAATCTCTCCCATGGCCTCCCATGTAGCTGGCCAGGTAAACAAAGGGGCGGCACCGGAAGTGACAAACTACTCGTCACTCCCGTGTTTCCAGGGTTACAGAGAGAGGGGAACAATGTGCGTTCCTCTCTCTCAGTACAGGGTAGCAATCGCTGCCGGTCACATGCTCCTGCCCCCTGCGATGGGACTGGAGATCCCGGGAAAAGAAGGTAGCGGCAGGAGGGGGATGGGACGCCCTTCTTAGTGGCCACTCAGATCACCTCTGCCTTGAAGAGAATCGCCGGCTGAAAAGACCAATACCGTGATGATGTTTATAGGTGCAGGCATCCTCCCGATATAACCACTGAAACGGGAGAATGTCCATGTATGCCCTCCCGGCAGGAAATAGTTAAAGTATTTTAGTTGGAATTCACACTATGTGGAGTTTGACATTCTCCTTTTGGGTACATACTTTGTATACTTCTTCCAAGTTATTGACATTGAAGATGCTGAAGATCAGCAGGACAACCAGTATTCTCAAAAGTAAACGTCAACAACAGCAGCCCCCGTAATTCGAAACTACTGCTTTCTTTTAATATCCCTCTTCAAATCTGCATATTTAAATTAATAATTGCATTTATATCCTTTCTACAAGATTATAGGGAGTTACAGAAGTTAGAAGGCCTTTTTATCACACTGTTTAGAAAAGAGTTGATGTAAAAAAAAACTGCACTCCATAAATGTACATTGAATTGACTTTGGTATTTATGGAATCCATAACCTGTCGGCTGTCTTGTCACATTGCCCGCCATACACCACAAAGTTATTTTGTCCATATCTTGCATCAATATTAATAAAGCGGAACCAGATGTTCACAAGTTATGTGCTGTAAAATGAAACCATCAGTTTGATGCATAGTTAGCCACTGGGGCAGGAATGATTTGTAAGGCTCCACCCACCTGAAATTGTATCTAAACCTTTGTAACTATTACTTTTCATTTCTTGCTCAAAAAAGACGATGCAGAATTGTGTTATGGGTTTTTCTTGAGCACGTCTTGACTTCATAATGGGAACTTCATACACCTGAAGTCTTCTGTGCTGTAATAATCATTATGTGGTCACAGATGCCAGAGATTGATGAGTTTGAAACAAGAGACTTTTATTACACAAGCCTAATGGAAGCCAACAGCTCTAATAACCGTGCATAGCTTCCCATGTTTCTCTATTTCTCATCTAATGTTACACATTGAAAAGTATTCATCGGTATCCATTTACCTCTCACTGAGAGCCTTGAACAGCATTTCCAGTAGAAGTCGCACATAATTTTCAAATAAATCTTTTCTAATAAATCTATAGCAAATTGAGTGCTTTAGTGAATTTCAAGATGTACATCTGGCTACTGGTGGTTTTTATTGAATTTTTTCTAATTTTTAAATTGACTGCATACCTTCTGCTGAAGCATTTTATACCTTCAGATTTCCTTTTGTCATTGTATATACACACTATCAGTGAAGTATAGAAAAAAACAAAAACGCATAATGTGTCTCAAAAAGGAATACATTTTTCAGTATTTTAATACATATATATGATTATGACCAATTTTTGTACATCAAAACCCATGTTTTGTAACCAAACGCCACAGGACCCATAACTCTGATTTTGATACATATTGGATTATGCTGCTACCTTCACATGAATGGACACACACAAAAAAACAGGAATCCCTGCCCAGGCATAACTACTCTCAGTTAATCCTCCGTTTTTAACTAGAGTACTTAAGTGTTGAATATGCATCCCTGTGCCTTTCTGCTAGATATCTCTCTCGTGGGCATTGTTCCGTAAATCCTGACCTGTACCCTACATCTCTGGTGGGGTAGAGATGAGCTCTTCCTGGATCAGTCACTATGGCCAAGAGGCCATAAGGAACTGTGTCAAGACCCCCAACATATCACCTGCTCACTGCCTATCAAACCCTGTGCATTGCTTTTCAGGGGACCAGAAAGCCCTGTTGCCAGTCTAAGCCTAGTCTTGCCCCAGCTGAAGGTGACAGGTCAGGAACCAGTGACACCTTTAGAACAAAAAGTACTTGGAATGCACCGACCTGTTTTTTAAGAGCGAGTACCAATACTTTTGCTCAAATACCCACCGTTGCCTATTACGGAACACCTTTTGCAGTGCAATTTGAGCCCATACAAAATTAATAAGCTCAAATCGCACTGCAAAGAATCTTAAGTGATTTGAACAGGAATGCAGTGGAATTCTGGTGCGGTTTGTCAGGCAGTGTGTGGTGACTTGAGGGGGGGGGCAGTATAAGCTGGTAGTGGGGTGTTCGGTGATTGTGGGTGGGGTGAGTTGAGGTGACTGGTGGAGCGGGGTGCAGTGTAGCGTTATACGTGACCGTGCGCCATGATAACCCCCACATCGGACACTCACATGACACCAGGCGGAGTGGACACAATGTGTCGCGTAACTCTAATAGTTTCAAGCGATATCCTTTTAGTTTATTGCGCCCATTGTGTCTCATTCCTTGGTTAAAGCATTTGAAGAGGTTGTCGCACATATTGCTTTGTCTGTGCAGCCCCCTCCTATTTTTATGTCAACTTAACTTGGTCTTGTCTGTTTTGCAAACTTTTCTGTGCGAGTCTAACTGGAAGATTCCCTTGCTGCTCCTTACACAGAAAGTTATCTATTTGGTTTGCAGAATGTCGGCGTTGACTGTGCTTTCTTTCCTGCAAGGAACCTTTCCTTCATTCCACCTGAATCGGCATATTGTGTTGCCATCTCTTTGTCTTAATCCCAAGTATCCTATTTTTTAGGATGTTGTTCAAACTGTTTGAGTTTATCTGAAGTCTACAGCTTCATTTTGACAGTTTGATTCTCTGTTTGTTCTACAAGGGTTCTCATAAGGGCCAGGCTGCTTCCCAATCCACTATTTCTAGCATATTGCTGGATCTATTGTTGTAGAGAGCAAGATTCCCCCCTTTCTACCAGGAGTGTCAATACTTTTTCAGCATCAAGCTTCTGTTTAATTTTTTTTTAGGTTTCCACTTTGTCTTCTTTTCACCCGTTTACTAAGGTAGATGTTTACGCCTCTGTGGTCACCAGTTTTTGGCAGAAGGTCTTCTCTTACAAGCGTTTTTCCCCTATTCTGTTTTTGTTCGGGTGTGTTGGCTTTGTTGCTGTATCCCCCCCCCCCCTCAGGTGGAATGAAGGAAAGGTTCCTTGCAGGAAAGAAAGCACAGTCAACGACGACATTCTGCAAACCAAATAGATAACTTTATGTGTAAGGAGCAACAAGGGAATCTTCCAGTTAGACTCACACAGAAGTCTGCAAAACAGACAAGACCAAGTTAAGTTGACATAAAAATAGGAGGGGGCTGCACAGAAGAAGCAATATGTGCGACAACCTCGTCAAATGGCTGCATTTTGGGACACGGCTCCATTTGGGGACACATTTAAAAAAAAGTATCGGTATTCGGTATCGGCGAGTACATGAAAAAAAAGTATCGGTACTTGTACTCGGTCCTAAAAAAGTAGTATCCGGACAACCCTAAAATCTATATATTGAACACAATAACTAAATCTAGAGAAAAAATTTAAGAAGTTCACATAATTTAAGTTAAAATTATGAGCTTGCTGCTGATTTCCTCTTAGATCAATGGCAGTTGTCTGTTAAAAAGCTGCTGGTAGTAAACGGGCCTTTTGTGGTGAAGTATATTTTCCTTAAAGTGTAGAAGAATGTACCACTTGGTGCACAGTTTTCCCTAAAGCTGGCATGGACGTACCGAAATTCAGCCGGTTGTTATGTGTGTACCGCTGTCTGTTCAGCAGATGCCAGTCTAAAGACTGATTTCTGTCAAATAGTCCTGCTGAAAAACCAACATTCGATCAGTGCTTGCAGCCAATGGCCCACGCTGTCAGAATTCAATAGCGCAGTGGGAGAGATCCATGCTTCCACATCACTTCTGTGGATATAGGGATCTGAGAGTATTTTTTCGTTCAACCCACTGGTTGAATGAGGGAAAAAAATTAACATGTATACCCTTATTAATGCTCAAAATTAGGCTTTCAATTGCAAAAGTCGTCAGACCAGATGAATGCAATATACTACTGGAAGTTTCTTTCACACCGTGAAACTATCTAAAAGGTGTTTTTTTTTTTTTTGTGTTCAAAAGCGAATTTTATGTTTCTGCAGTACACAATAGATGCATCTATTTATATAGGATGCTACCAATATTGGCCAAATTTTATATTTTCTAGATTCACTTTCTATAATTTCTTTATGTTTCAAGCATTGGGGGATGATGAGGAAGGTGTTAAGGCAATTTGCAGGGCATAGGAGTAGAAGGAGAACCTCATCAGAGGTGGCGGCACAGAGGTGACACAGGAAACTACAGGCTCTAAATTTAGTGTTCTACGTATTTTGTGATTCACCTGTTGGACTTGACAAAATTACAAATATTTTGAGCGATGCAATGGTTTCTGTAAATGCGTTTTATTGGTGTGTTTAACTGTTTAGAAGGCTCTTAAGAAGGTAAACAATTTATAGTGACTGTTGCATTAAGCGCTGAATGTTGCAGATTGCATGTACTATCACTGTTTTATTATATGACACAATGGGGGTTATTTACGAAAGGAAAATCTACGTTG
The DNA here is from genome assembly GCF_905171775.1 of Rana temporaria. NCBI lineage: Eukaryota > Metazoa > Chordata > Amphibia > Anura > Ranidae > Rana > Rana temporaria. Next base: position 581,169,540 of record NC_053489.1, read on the forward strand.
CACTACAAGTGCCAAGTGTACATGAAATTGCACTCGCTGTAGATCCGAGGGGGACATGAAAGGAAAATAAAAAAACAGTATTTTAGCTTGCACATGATTGGATGATAAAATCAGCAGAGCTTCCCCTCATTTCAGATCTACCCCTCAGATCTACAGCGACTGCACTTCCAAGTGCAATTTCAAGTTTTGTACTTTGGATTTGCCTTTTGAAAATAACCCCCAATGTTGTGGTATCCAAGCTGTGAAAAGATAACCGAGTAAATTGTTTAGAGATGAGAAAAATTATGGCTTTTCATTTTCCATTTCTGGAGGAGATGAGGCATTCCTCAGGTCTGATAATCCAGTTTGTCTTGTCTAGCTTTTATAAAAGTTTCCAAAATCTATATAATTTATAAGCCTAGGCTAAAAGAATGCCAGTTTTCATCCAATGAAATTATATTCAGACACATCAAGGTAAGAAAGTGACATACACTGAATAACATTTTAATAATGCAGAATGTTACTAAGCAGGATATATAATAATTGCAAATTTTTGCACTTTTTAACCACTTCCCGCCCACCATATAGTAAAATAATGGCGGGCGGAATGCACTCTTGTTGTGGGATGACATGATATGACTGCACCCCAGAATCATCACGCAGTGCGGCAATCGCGGTCACGCCATGTTCCTAGGACACTGCGCAACCCTGAACTCAGTAAAGAGCAGATGATGCAGCTCTTTACCCATGTGATTGGCTGTGTCATCGTCATGAAAGTGTCATTTATTGGCTCTCCTCGGCTCATACTGACAGAGTGTGTGGTGAGGAGAGCCGATCAGCGACATCTCCACACAGGGGAGGCTTTACAGGTAATCAGGGCACGGATCATCCATTCCCTGATTACAGTACAGCCCCATCAGTGACACCAATCGGTGCCCATTAGTGATTCCAGTCACTGCCCTTCAGTACAGCATAGTAGCATCAGTGCCCAAACATGCCACCTCAACATTGAAGGAGGGAAAATGCTTATTTACAAAATTTACTGACAGAAACTAAGAAATGTTTTATTTTATTTTTCCTCACAAATTTTCTGTCTTCTTTTTTTTATTTTAGCAAAAGATAAACCAAGCAGTGATTAAATACTACCAAAATAAATCTCTATTTGTGTGAAAAAAAAATTGAAAATGTAATTGGGGTACATTGTTGTCATTCAAAATGGGACCGCGCCTGGGCAAGAAGGGGGTGAAAGGGCCCAGTAGACAAGTGGTTAAACAAGATAAACAAGTTCTGTTTGTATTGAAAACATACTTTTAATCCAGTATAATGTTATTGTGTGGATAATATGTATGTGTAAAGAGACTTGGTATCCATTTCTGACCAAGTCTCTTTAAAACATATATTTGCCTTTACTGTGCTCCCCCACTTCTCCCCTGCTATTCCCTTTGGAATTTTTGGGAAATAACTAGTGCTTCTGTATATGGGGGGAGCATGTGACCCTCCCCCAGAATGCAGTACATGGTCACATTAAGGAAGCGAGGTTGTCATCAAACCCGTGTAAGCTCTGAAACGATCTGATATGGACATTTACTAGGGTCTGGATTCCAAGCTCAGATGGAGAAACAGAAATAGACAGCATACTGTATATTTAACATCATGTGGTAGAGTGGGTGTACTGTATATGGACACATGATGCTTGGCGATTATTTTTAGTTATCAGAAGATCTTATTGTAGCTATTTTGGGCTCATGGGCAACCCTGTGTCCTTTTGATGCTTTCATAGATACTGTTTTATAAGCTTGTGTGTTATACAGTTGATAAAACTAAATATTTGTTCCTTGTACATAGTGTTGTACTGGAAACTGCCCACCCTGTGACCAGCAATGTGGACGTACCCTGGGATGCAGAAATCATAAGTGTCCTTCAGTGTGCCATAGAGGTAAGAAAAGATATAAAGCGAAAATGCATGTTTTATTCTTTTTGGTAATATTACTTATTTGCTAAGAGCTAATGCTTTTTTTGGAGAACATTACAAAAAAAATGTAACCGTCTAGATCAGTCCCTAAAGGAGCATATTCTGTAATGTCCTTGCCAAAACCATGAGCCCACACAATAAAGCCAGTTTAAGTGGATGACAGTAAAACGAATAGTGTTTTGTGTTATGAGGGGAACTGGAGCTCTTTGAGGAAACCCACACAGACATGGGGGAGAAATCTGAAGGATAAAACAGTATCTTCCTATTTTAAATTTAAGCTGGTTCCCCAAATCCCCCTTGATCTGGAGAAGCCACATACATTGATGGGAAGTCGGCTTTACCCTATTACCCTATCCCTGAAATATAAACACGCAGAATGCTGACTGAGACGCATTTAGTCACAGCGAATGACAGGAACAGTTTGGTATGCCCAATGGGAAAGGCAGTAGTTTCCCCGTCCAAGTCTCATTGGTGTTCAAAAAAAAAAGGGAAAGCTATTTTTAGTTTTTATTTTTTTTTACATTTACTCAGTCGAACCAATTTAAAAACAAAAAATTGCTTTCCCTTTTTTTTTTTTTTTTTTAACACCGATGGGACTTGGATGGAGAAACTACTGCCTTTCCCATTGGGCATACTGTGCATGTGTACACAATTTGCCAGTATTTGGCAAATAAGCTTGCGTCTTCTGATCTTGCCTCTCCCACTCTATATAGCACAGCAATCTTCTGAACTTGCTTGGTGTCCACTGTCTACAGTGACTGGTCACAGAAGGCTTATGTCCTGCGACATTTCCCCTAAGGCCTCGTACACACGATAGGTTAACCAGAGGACAACCGTTGTCCTAGGTTAACCTATAAAGCTGACTGATGGTCCGTCGTGCCTACACACCATCAGTTAAAAAAACGATCGTGTCAGAATGTGGTGACGTAAAACACGACGACGTGCTGAAAAAAACGAAGTTCAATGCTTCCAAGCATGCGTCGACTTGATTCTGAGCATGCATGGATTTTTAACCGATGGTTGTGCCTACTAATGATCAGTTTTGTCCTATCGGTTAGCAATCCATCGGTTAAATTTTAAAGCAAGTTGCCATTTTTTTAACCTAAGGTTAAATAACCTATGGGGCCTACACACGATCGGTTTGGACCGATGAAAACGGTCCTTCAGACCGTTGTCCTCTGGTTGACCTATCGTGTGTACGAGGCCTAAGAGAATGGATTATGATAACCCAGACTGATGTTCCCAGTACCCCCTTCTGAGACCTCCTTGATCCCTTCTGGGGTGACCTCCCCCTGCTCCTGTCAGTTTAGAAGGCTGAGATCCCCCACTGCCAGGCTGGGAGATTAGGAGGCGCGCAGCGAGGGATCAGCTGAACAGAAGGTATTTATCACACATAGATTACAGCAACATACACAGTTTTTACATTATATAATATTGTAATAAAGTGCATTTCGGTATTTAACAACCACTTTAAACTAGGGCTTATGTTTCAGCCCTCCCCGAAAATCACAGTAGGGCTTATTTTCAGGGTAGGTTTTTGTTTCTGGTAAACATGGTAGTACCACAGTGTGGCAGTAATCAAAACAAGAAACAAATCGAACTTCTTATATAGAACAGCTAATGATTTACACTGCTAAACTTGAAAGAAACATTGCTTCAAAGAAATGAGAAAATGATTCTTGAGAGAGAAATAACGTTCTGACCTTGTTTATGGCACCGTCACTATTATATCCCGATCATTTGAAAGGTTATGATGAACGCCAAGATTTTTTATGAGCTTTTCTGTGACTTTCACTTTGATTTGCATTTCAAATATAATGTAACTAATAATAGAATCTATTCTAAAGGTCACTCGAATAAGCGCTCTGTCAAAACACAAAATGAAAGTCCTACTGTCTATGTGGTATTTTTCCAAGATTGAGTTTCTGATCACTCGCATACTGACATTCCGCTGATCAGATTAAAAACCTGCAGATAGAAAATGGCAGATTGCTTTATACATTTCCAGCCGCTCTGCAGTCCAAGGTTATCAGTGGGACCTGCATCTTCATATATAAGATATTACTACACAGCAGCTAATGTTTAGCATCCATAATATTTTAGTTGCTGATTTATTATAGAATAAAAGAATAGTTATGTGAATCTCTAACTCGGCTAACAGTTGAAAGGGAAATGTACTCTGTTAAAAGCTTGAAATAAATTCAAACTAACTGAAGGCAAAGATATTGCTACAGCAATACATTTTAATGCTGAATTCTAAATTCGAACCTTCACAAGGGAAATAACAGCTAATTAGACTAGACTAAAGCCCAATAATTGGACCGAATGCCAGGCGACATTGGAGAGTTCAATTAAAAAACATCCGACATTCCGCCATGTGTATGGGAACTGCTCTGACAGGCTCTCGAAGAACGCTGACTGAAGAGTTCTGCCGGTGGGGGCCATCCCCCTATCGGAACACAATAGCTCAACAGGGGAGATTGCTGTACTAACGTCTGTTAGTACAGCAGCTCCGACCAGAGCTGACAGATTTTTTTTTTTTCAATTACCCTCTGGGTTTAACAGAAAAAACTTGGGGCCAGATCCACATACATTTAGATCGGCGCAGCGTATCAGAGATACACTACGCCGCCGTACCTTACCTGGCGTATATTCGAATCCTCACCGAGTTCGCACCGTAAGTTACGGCGGAGTAGTGTATTTCTGGCGGTGGATTTGAAATTGGGCGGGTTTCATTTAAATGAAGCGCGTCCCCGCGCCGAATGAACTGCGCATGCGTCGTCCCAAAATTTCCCGCCGTGCATTGCGCTAAATGACGTTGTTTTTAACTTGGACGTGAGTTACATCCATCCCTATTCACGGACGACTTGCGCAAAAAAAAAAAAAAATCAAATTTAGACGCGGGAACGACGGCCATACTTAACATGGCAAGTCTATGTATACGCCGAAAAATACCAGCTTTAACTATACGCCGGAAAAAGCCGACTACAGACGACGTTAGAAAATGCGACGGCCGCGCGTACGTTCGTGGATCGTCGTAAATCGCTAATTTGCATACCCGACGCGGAAAACGCCACCCAGCGGACGCCGAAGTATTGCATCATAGATCGGAAGGCGTACGAAGACGTACACCGGTCAGATCTAACCCAGAAGCTGTCGTATCTTGTTTTGAGGATTCAAAACAATGATACGACGCGGGAAATTTGAAAGTACGCCGGCGTATCAGTAGATACGCCGGCGTACTTGCTCTGTGGATCTGGCCCATGGTGTGTAGCAGGCTTAACGCCTAAAATGTCCTTTTAATATTAATGCTATTTGAACCTCCAGGGCTCATGTTGACAGCTGTAAAATTCTGTGAACTTTAGAAGGGCCAAACTGTGAAAGCTGTGCCCAGAGAAAGGAAAAAAAGTGGGGGGCAAATGACTTCTCATTGGCCTGTTGGCTCCCTGCAGCTGATCTTTTTTGCTAGTGGCATCCATCTTGGTAGGGGAGCAGGACTTTCTTCTACATGTAAAAGCTTCCTCCCTGATAACTTGTGTTCTAATAAGAAAAAATAGGGGGTGGTATTTAAGAAGCAGCAAGAGAGGTTCAGAAAGCACAAATTCACAGAATGAATACAGCGAGGGCAAAACCGTATTTGACCCCCTGCTGATTGTATACGTTTGCCCACTGACAAAGAAATGATCCGGCTATAATTTTAATGGTAGGTTTTATTTTAACAGTGACAGAATAACAAAAATATCCAGAAAACCGCATTTCCAAAAAGTTATAAATTGATTTGTATTTTAATGAGTGAATTGAGTCTTTTGACCCCCTCCCAAAACATGACTTGGTACTTGTTGGCAAAGCCCTTGTTGGCAATCAGAGGTCAGACATTTCTTGTAGTTGGCCACCAGGTTTGCACACATCGCAGGATTGATTTTATCCCACTCCTCTTTGCAGATCCTCTCCAAGTCATTAAGGTTTTGAGGTTGATGTTTGGTGACTCGAACCTTTAGCTCCCTCCACGTATTTTGGCATTCATAGTTCCCTCAATGAAATGCAGCCCCAGACCATGACACTCCCACCACCATGCTTGACTGTAGGAAAGACACACTTGTCTTTGTACTCCTCACCTGGTTGTCACAACACAACACTTGACCCCATCTGAACCAAATACGTTTATCTTGGTCTCCTCAGACCACAGTATATGGTTCCAGTAATCCATGTCCTTAGTCTGCTTGTCTTTAGCAAACTGTTTGTGGGCTTTCTTGTGCATCATCTTTATAACAGCCATGCAGAGCAATTTGATGCAGTGTGCTGCGTATGGCCATAGCACTGACAGGCTGACCCCCACCCCTTCAACCTCTGCAGCAATGCTGGCAGCACTCATATGTCTATTTCCCCAATGCCAACCTTTGGATATGATGCTGAGCACGTGCACTCAACTTCTTTAGTCGACAATGGCGAAGCCCATTCTGAGTGGAACCTGTCCTGTTAAACCGCTGTATGGTCTTGGCCACTTTGCTGCAGCTCAGTTTCAGGGTCTTGGAAATCTTCTTTATAGCCTAGGCCAGTGATGGCAAACCTTGGCACCCCAGATGTTTTGAAACTACATTTCCCATGATGCTCCACTACACTGCAGAGTGCATGAGCATCATGGAAAATGTAGTTCCAAAACATCTGGGGTGCCAAGGTTCGCCATCACTGGCCTAGGCCATTTTTTATTTATTTATTTATTTTTTTGGATCAAAACTTTTTTTATTAAACAATTGCTCAAATAGTACATATAATCTGTACATTTTATCATACAGAACAATTCAAGTGAAGAGCATAATAGGGCATGAGTCCATATAATATGAGCAATAACCGTATACGATGCAACTATAGCATTTTTTTTTTTTTTTTTTTTACCCCCATCCCTAACTCCAAGACTATTGCCAGCACACACAAGACCTTTTATATCTGAACAACATAATTAATTTCTTCAACCACCGGATTCTCCCGGGTCTAGTGCGCGACCATTAACACATTCAAGCTATAGTTTCCTACTCTACATAGAAAGTCTATCCATTAACAATTGTGGTGGTGCAAGGCTGGGATCCCCCAGCCAAGGTTGCCGTATAAGATCAAATTTTACCCACTGCCTTCCTGCAGCTATAGGGAAACCTTTCTGCAAGAGTAAGGAGTTAACATAGGTGATCGATTGCTTCCCCGTGGGGACCGCCGGTGCCATTCAATATCGTGTAATAAGCTTTCTAGCTAAATACATCAATCTAGTTATATGATACATTCTTTTCTGAAACTTTTCAACATCAATGGCCCCAAGCAAAAGTACACCAGGGGGTCCAAGGGAACAGGTACCTGGGCTAATCTAGTGATGCACTGAGAAACTTCCTCCCAGTACCGATGAAGCTGTCCTGTTAAACCGCTGTATGGTCTTGGCCACCGTGCTGCAGCTCACTTTCAGGGTCATGGTAATCTTTTTATAGCCTAGGCCATCTTTATGTAGAGCAACAATGTACTCACTTTCATTGCCAGCAGTTTAGACATAAATGGCTGTGGTTGAGTTATTTTGAGGAAATTTTAACTATTATACATGCTGTATACTCACTACTTTAAATTTTAAATAAAAACATGAAAAGATATAATAAAATATGTGAGGGGTGTACTCACTATTGTGAGATACTATGTGTGTGTGTGTGTGTGTGTGTGTGTGTGTATATATATATATATATATATATATATATATATATATATATATATATATATATATATATATATATATAAATTATACACAGTGGAGAAAATTCATTATTTGATTCCCTGCGTGTCTGAAATTAAGTGTCTATATTTTTATCATAGGTGTATTTTAAATGATCGAGACAGGTTATTAACCACTTCATTACTGGGCACTTAAACCCCCTTCGTGCCCACACCAATTTTCAGCTTTCAGCGCTGACGCATTTTGAATGACAATTGCGCGGTCATACAACACGGTACCCAAATTATATTTTTATCATTTTTTCCCCACAAATAGAGCTTTCTTTTGGTGGTATTTGATCATCTCTGCGATTTTAATTTTTTGCGCTATAAACATAAAAAGTCAGAAAATTTTGAAAAAAACACAATATTTTTTACTTTTTGTTATAATAATATCCCAATTTTTTTTAAAAAAAATAAAAATTTCCCTTAGTTTAGGCCGATACGTATTTTTCTACATATTTTTGTTAAAAAAAAAAACGGAATAAGCGTTTATCGATTGGTTTGCGCAAAAGTTATAGCGCCTACAAAATAGGGGATAGATTTATGATTTTTTTTTTTTTTTTTTGAGACCTGCGATATTGCGGCGGACGTATTGGACACTTTTGACACAATTTTGGGACCATTCACATTTATACAGCGATCAGTGCTATAAAAATGCACTAATTACTGTATAAATGTGACTGGCAGTGAAGGGGTTAACGCTAGGGGGTGAGGAAGGGGTTAAATGTGTAGCCTGGGTGTGTTCTAACTGTGTGGGGGGTGACTGGGGGAGGTGACCGATGCTGTGTCCCTATGTACAAGGGACACAGATCGGTCTCCTCTCCTCTGACAGCACGTGGAGCTCTGTGTTTACACACAGAGCTCCACGTCCCTGCTGTGTTACCGACGATCGCGTGTACCCGGCGGACATCGCGACCGCCAGGCACACGCATCGGCTCCCGAGCAATGCGCCGGGCACGTTGTTTCCTCGCTGCGCGCCCCCCAGCAGCGCGCACAGGGAATGACAACAACAGGACGTCTAAAGACGTCCACTCGGCACTTGAGAGCCGCGATGTGGACGTCTTTTGTCCATAGCACGGATCCCAAGTGGTTAACCAAAAATCCAGAAACACATGATACAAACATTATAAATTGAGTTGCAGTTCAATGAGTAAAATAAGTGTTTGAACCCCAAGAAAAACATGACTTGGTGGAGAAACCCTTGTTGGCAAGCAGAGGTCAGACATTTCTTGTAGTTGGTTACCAGATTTGCACACCTCTGGAAGGATTTGGGTCCACTTTTTACAGATCTTCTCTAAGGGCCTGATCCACAAAAACCCGGCGTAACTTAATTTTTCCCGTTTAAGTTACACTGCCGCAAAATCTCTACCTAAGTGCCCGATCCACAAAGCACTTACCTAGAAATTTTGAGCGGTGTAACTTAAATCCGTCCGGCGAGGGGCGAGTCCCATTTAAATTGGGCGCGCTCCCGCGCCAGACGTACTGCGCATGCTCCGACGCGATTTTCCCGACGTGCTTTGCGCGAAGTTACGTTACGCCGAGTTTTGTGAATCGCGCCAGGTAAAAAAAGTTGCGTCGGGGAAAAAAAGAGATGCGGCGGGAAAAAAATAAATTTAAAAACAAAATTGGCAGCGCCGCGGGAAAGAAGGGTCTACTTTTACATGGTGTACTAACTTTACACTTTGTAAAAGCAGCCCTAATTTTGCGACGGCAAACTAATACTTACGGAGAAAAAAAAACGAAGCATAAAAGCTTTGTGGATCTCCGTAAGTCCTAATTTGCATACCCGACGCTGGATTTCGACGAGAAATGCCCCCAGCGGCGGCTGCGGTACTGCATCCTAAGATCCGACAGTGTAAGTCCCTTACACATGTTGGATCTTCTGCCTATCTATGAGAAACTGATTCTGTGGATCAGTTCCATAGATAGAAACAGGGATACGACGGCGTATCAGTAGATACGCCGGCGTATCCCTTTTGTGGATCAGGCCCTTAAAGGGGTTGTAAAGACAAAAACATTTTCCTCTTAAATTAAAGTCTGACAGTAGCTGATAAAGTAAAAAGTAATGTTTTGCATTATAACTAGTTTGATACCTGTTGAAATCGAGCTGTTTTATTCACCTCCGTCACTCCTGAATCGTTATTCTCACTGACTTCCTGGTTTGCGGTGCGCATTCATTCTTGCTACATCACGGCCTAATGGGAACTACAGTTCCCATTAGGCTTAGCCTCCATGCCTGTGAGGGATAAGAGAACATCTTCACGCAGGGCTGTAGTCATAGGGAGGGGGTGAGCACATTCTGCTTTCCACCATGCAAAACAGCTCAGATGCTGGTGGAAAGCAAGAAGAGGAGAGACAGGAAATGGCATTTTCAAACCTGGATTACTGTATTTTGGAGGTCAAAAGGAAAAACGAGGTAAGTGATATTTAAATGCTCTAGCTTACAGCAATCAATTGATCTAATAAAAAACGAACCTTTAGTGTTCCTTTAATTCTCAAGGTTTCTTGGCTATCACCTGGCAACTTGAAGTTTTCACCTCCCTCCATACATTTTCTATAGCCTTAAGGTATGGAGACTGGCTAGGCCACTCCGTGACCTTAATGTGCTTTTTTCTGAGCCTCACCTTTGCCATTTGTATCATGTGGTGTTTTTTGTTTTTCTGGATTTGTGGTTGATATTCTGTGTCTATCATTTTTAATATACACCTATGATAAAAAATTATAGACCATTAATTTCTTTGTAAGTGGGCAAACGGACAAAATCTGCAGGAGATCCTTCATTTTTGTAATAAAAAAAAGTGTCTAGAAATTTTCCAAAATATGAACTTGTTCTGATACAGACTTGCTTACATTTTAGTGGTAACCACTCTTACCAGAACAGCATTTAAAGATACAGAAGATATCTACTGTCCTTGCTTTTGTATTGTGAAGATCTGAAAACATAATGTGACGTGATTTAAACATTTCCTTTCTGTACCATTTTTAGCTTTGTTCACTTGTATGTTGCTGTGGCAATTGTAGGAGGTTAGGTTGTTGGATAGTCTGGTAAAGTCGCATATCGCCACTTCCAGAATATCTGTCCATTTATCTTTTTTGCACTCCAACTACTACTGTTATGGTAACACTAAGGCCCCGTTCACACCTGAGCGATTTTCTGCTTGAAACTTGTACACTCGACAAACAAAATCCCATTCCTTTCAATGGCCCTTATTCACATATGAGTGTTTTGTCGCTTGTAGTGAAATGCTTGTTGCTCGAAAAAGTACATGAGCTTCTTTAGGCAGATTGGCCTCATAGACTTCAATAGGAATGCCTGAAAATCGCTTAACATGTGCATTTTAGTTGCATGTTTTCTGGCAAAAAAAAGCAACTCTCCACCCCTAATCCCCTGCCCCTGGTGCTTTCTATTGGCTAAAATAAAAACACCTGAAGCTAGAATACACATGTAAAATGCACGTAATACGCTTGCAAAAAAGCACCTGAAAATCTGCTCAGGTGCGAATGGAGTCTCAATGAGAGGTCCATGTTATGTAAACATGGCTGCATTACATCTTTACCAATGGCTGCATTACATCTTTACCAATGGCTGCATTACATCTTTACCAGGGTTTAGTGATATACATCAGTGGGGAGCTTTGTGCTTTCTTTTGCTATTCTCAAGTCTACTTTTTAGCACCACACTTTTTTAATGTGGGTATTACTGTGTAAAGGGGATTATAGTTTTTTCTTTTTAATTATAGGAAGCTGCTATCCGTGTCCAGTGACTGTTGATGTGAAATGTAACTGTGGCAAAACTATGCTGACTGTTCCTTGTGGCAGAGAGCGCAGTACTAAACCACCACGCTGCAAGGCTGTGTGCAGGTATATAAAGCTTTCTACCACCATAATACATTTGTATGTAAAGAATTACTGCTGCTAATGTAACACACATGCATTGTCTTCCCTTTTTGAAGTCGCCCTTCTACCTGCCATCATGAGACTAGAGAAAAACATAGGTGCCATTTTGGTCCATGTCCGACATGCCGACAGATTTGTCAGAAAACCTTACAAAAATGCGGTCACTTGTGCCCTGTCCCTTGCCATGATGAAGCTCTAGTGAAACAGAAAGGACTGGTAAGTCATTTACCTATACATAGACCCTTAAACTGCATCTAAACCCTAATGCCGCGTACACACGACCGTTTTTAATGTCATGGAAAAAACAAATTTTTTTTTTCTACGTGATTCTTGTCTTCTTTTCTTGTGATTCTTAAAAATAATGCTCGAGCAAAGAGCGGTGACATACAACACGTACAACGGCACTATAAAGGGGAAGTTCCATTCGGATGGCGCCACCCTTTGGGCTGCTTTTGCTGATTTTGTGTTAGTAAAAGTTTGGTGTGAGACGATTTTGCGCTTTTCAGTCTTCATGCTTTTCAGTCTGTTACAGTGTGACGAATGTGCTATGTCCATTACAAATGCTAGTTTTACCAGAACGAGCACTCCTGTCTCAATACTAGTTTCTGAGTATGCACGTTTTTTTCCTGTCGTTAAAGCCTACACACAACCGTTTTTCACGACGTGAAAAACAACGAGAAAAATTAGAGCATGTTCTAAATTTTTAATGCCCATTTTTGACGTCGAGGAAAAATGCTCTGGAGCCTACACACGATTGTTTTTAATGACCAATTTAAATAATTGCATTTTTCTCGTCATGAAAAACGTGTGTACGCGGCATAACTCTTTAGTTTGCTAAAGTAAGGTGCATCAAACTGCCATAGCTTTGTTTTTTATAATTAACCACTTCAACTCCGGAAGGTTTACACCCCCCCCCCTCCTTCATGAACGTGATTTTTTTTTTGTGATATGGCACTGCATTACTTTAACAATTGCAAGATCGTACAACACTGTACCCAAATAAAATGTATGTCAGTTTGTTTGCCCCCACAAATAGATTTCTCTTTTGGTGCTATTCAATCACCTCTGCAGTTTTTATTTTTTGCACTGTAAACAAAAAACCGACAATTTTGAAAAAAAAAACATAACAAATGTAAATCTAATTTCTGTAAAAAAAATGTATGTCAATATGTATTGTGCTATATATTTTTGGTAAAAAAAAAAACGCAATAAGCGTATATTGATTAGTTTGCGCAAAAGTTATAGCATCACCAAACTATGGGATATCGTTTAACTAGTAATGGCCGACTTATCGACTACAACATCGCGGCGGACAAATTGGACACTTGCACGTTTGACACTTTTTTGAGGACCAGTGATCAGTACTAAAAAACATGCACTGCCACTGTACTAATGATACTGGCAGGGCAGGGGTTAACTTCAGGGTTGATTAGAGGGTTAAATGTGTTCCTAGGGAGTGCTTGTTAACTGTAGGGGGGTGCTTTTACTGTGGAAAGGCAGAGATCCGTGTTCCTGCTTAGCAGAAACACAGAATCCCTACCTTCCCTACTAACAGAACAAGGATCTGCCTTGTTTTTTCCATCGGCAGACCACCGTTCTGCCTCTTTCGGGAACGATCGGCAGGTCCCAACGGATGGTGAGTTGGTGCGAGTGCATGCCTCAGACCCGGAAGTGCAGGATCAGGTACAGGTATGCAATTCTGGAAAGAGGAGAGTCGCCTTGCCACTGTATATGTACAGTATACAGTCGGCAAGTGGTGAAATAATTGTTTTCCTGTTTTGTTGTTGTGTTGTTTTTTTTTTAATCCATTTTTGCATCGGCGTGCTTGATTTCCTGTGGCTTCTTCGGAGTCACTGCATGTCTCCATCCATGGTTGCATGGCATATCTCAGGGAAGATATCCTCTATTATATAGTAATATGAGTATTTACTTAGTTTGCTAGTTATTGAAGACAATTAACAGGTACTACACAGTAAAGGAAATGTTAGCAGCATAGATCAACAAAGGAATACATAGTTCACCAAAGCAAATTCTGCTGCATGAACATGATTTTATAAAGCCAATTAAAACTGGTAAAGTGCTAGATATTCAAAAGCAGTAACAGGGGTGTCTTTCATAGTCATGGTCATGCTGAGGGCCAGGGATAGACAGACTTATAAATCCAATCTTGTGTACAGAACAAGTTAGTTTTTTTGGTATCTAATTTTTCTTAAAGTGGTTGTAAACCCTTACATATACCCAGTGACGCGACTATCCTCAGGTGCTACAGAGATTAAACCATTCCTTCTACATAAATTGTACCTGTCTGTCTGCTGTCTTCTCTTCTCTACATCCATTCAAGATGCTACATTTATAAGCTCACCTGAGTGTTCGGAAAAAAAGGGGGTGGAGAGCTGAAGTTACCCTCTGCAGAGCTCAATGAGGAGAGGTCTGAGAGCTGACTGGAGGGAAGGGACACCACTCCACACAGGAACAGAACTGAGGCTGTCAATCAGCTGGAGGTCCCTCCCTGTCTCCATTTTTCTATTGGTGTTAGTTAAAATTGTTAGAAGTGATTCATGCTGATGGCAGAGGAATGAAGAAGTAGACAGAAATGACACCTAGTGCTTTTAATGGAGAACAGTACATACTATAGTCATATGCTTTATTCATATTTAAAGCGGATGTGCCACGGGGTAAAAATATTAAAAGCCAGCAGCTACAAATACTGCAGCTGCTGACTTTTAATATTAGGACACTTACCTGTCCTGGAGTCCAGCGCTGATCGCAGCAGAGCACGAGCGATCGCTCGTCTCTCTGCTGCTCCCCCCGCCATCCACGCTGAGGGAACCAGGAAGTGAAGCGCTGCGGCTTCACTGCCCGGTTCCCTACGGCGCATGCGCGAGTCGCGCTGCGCCCGCCGATTGGCTCACACGCTGTGTGCTGGGAGCCGAGTGTTCCCAGCACACAACGGGCGACAGACGGGAAGTCAGAAAAACCCGTCTTTCGCCCGTAGCGTGTGGCCGGAAGTGGGTGCAAATACCTGTCTTTAGACAGGTATCTGCACCCCCCTCCCCCCTGAAAGGTGTCAAATGTGACACCGGAGGGGGGGCGGGTTCCGATCAGCGGGACTCCACTTTAGGGTGGAGAACCGCTTTAATGTCTGAGGTTTACAATCACTTTAACCTCTTTATAGAATTATTTGCGTAACGGCGTAAATGGTACATTACAAAGTGGTCATTTTGTCAATGCAATCTCTTTTTAAATGACATTTCTCTTTACACCTGGTCAGACCCAGCTAGCCGGTCCTTGGGAGCAGCCCTCTGAACCAGCTTTTATCCAGAAGGCTTTACCATGTCGTCCTTGTCAAGTCCCTATACCAACGTGAGTATATAAAGCACACCTTTTATTAGTATGACGCAGCTTTGTTTGTCTTGAGCCCAAACTGCAACATAGTATTTTCTTCTTTTTTTTTTTATCTGTTTATTTTACCAGTAGATTTGTTGATTTTCAGCTTCTACAGGGTGACGACACCGTTTGTTATGCATTAAAATAGCTGCAGTTTTGTCATCTTGTGGACATGCATCTGCAGATGGGTTCCAGTGAGTTGCAGAGATTAATGACCAAAGCACTTACAAATGTGTTTTTATAAGCATTCCTCCTGGAAGTGTTTGTCCCAATTCTATTAAATATCACTTGGCTGGACAGTGCAGTCTTCATGTAAATAGGAAGAAAAACAAATAACAGCATGTAAAATTAAAAAGGAATTTATATATTGAATAGCATACCTACGAGTATTGGGCCTCCTGCACAGTGGGCATTTTTACAGCTGCTTGTTTGGGCATCTGGCATATTTTTTTTTCTACAGCCAGTAAACACTCCAGCATGTTATCCTGTGTGTCCATGCACACATACCGGTAGGTTATCGGCCTTTTCAGGCTGGGAAAACCCCCCAGAATTGCTGTGTTTGAAGAGGAGTTTTTCAGCTGTAAAAATGCTCCAACACGGTTGTCTGGCATTTATGAGCATTTTTGAGCCTCAATCTTTTGTGGGAGTATGGTTTTTACAACAAAAAAAAGCTAAAAAAATGCAAACGCTGCAACACTCATGGTTTTTAACGCAGCATTCTACAGCCAACATCCAGTGTGCATGGGGCCTTAAAGTGTATGTATAACCAAACCTTTTATTTTTGGCTTTGATTAGAACCTTGAAGTGATTGTAAAGTCTCGTATTTTTTTTCTATAAAAATAAAAAACATGTTATACTTACCTGCTCTATGCAGTGGATTTGCACATAGCAACCCAGATCCTCCTCTTCTCGGTTGCCTTTTCTGTGCTCCTGGCCCCTCCCTCCTGTTTAGTGCCCCCACAGCAAGCAGCTTGCTGTGGAGGCACTCAAGCTAAGCTGCAGCTCAGTGTGTCCATTCAGATACTGGGCTGCCGTTTGGCCTCTGGCCCCTCTCTCTCCTGTTTGGCTAACTGACTGACAGCAGCGGGAGCCAATGACACCACTTCTGTGGCTCAGCCAATGACAAGGGAGTGTCCCAGACAGTTGAGATACTAGTGGACATCGCTGGACAGAGATGGGGCTCAGGTAAGTATTAGGGGGGGCTGTTGCACACTGATGATTTTTTATTGTAATGCATAGAATGCATTACGATAAACCTTCTCTGTCAGGTATTTATTGCTGTCCCCACTTGGTTGATTTACCCTCCTCTGCTTGTCCCGGTGACCATTGTCATTGGGGGAGAAAGTGAGGAGAAACTAGAATATCAGGTGATGGTACATTTTCCAATGGACTTGTTCTGTCTAATAGAGTATTCTCCCTCACTGTATAGAGAACTTTTCTCACTACCATTTGCATTTCAGTGTCGGGAAATAAAGCAACGTATGCCCACTGGCACATAGACAGGAGAAAATACAGTATTTTTAGTGATGATGAGCTTTATGTATGATTTGACAGTAATATTAACTATAGAGCATTTTGCAAGGCACGTAAATCGCTCATCAATTTTTCTGAAGTGCACCATATGCACAGTTAATAATACATTGTAGTTTGTGTTATTGTCTGCATGCTCTTTCTGTATTGATTTATATTTGGGACTGGTCTGTAGAAGAAACAGGTTCATGTTACCTTAATATCCTTTGCATGGTTTTTATTACTTCCTCTATGAAGGTTGTTTTATGATGATGAGATGTCTGGTCCTCGCTCTGTGACAAGTGCAACATGACTCTGCTTTAATGCTTCCAGATGTAGCCTCTGTTCTCCTTTTTGCTTCATTGATCACTGGCTTCAGGAGAAGCCATTTTATAAATATCTCTGTGTTATCACTGTAAGTCAATTTTAGGTCTAGACAAAAGTAATGAAAAATGTATTTTGTCTGTGCAGTTTATTTATTTGTTAGTTATAGGTTTGTAGCTATAGCTATCAGCCAGGGCTAAAAAATAAATTTTAACAAAACATGATAAATTTGCAGATTCACTTTCATCTTGTGAAGTCGTGCTTTTAGAGCACCCACCCCGTGTTACCTTTTAAATATTGCCTTTATTAGCCAGAAACCCTCTTCTACACTCCTGTGACTTAAGCTTCACTTTCATACTGGGGCCTGACTTCACCTGGTTTTATCGCAAAGTTCCACCAACTGCCATTCCCTGGTGCATAAAGAGTGAAATTATGGGTCACCAAGTCACTCTCAATGGACAGGGGAATGGCAGTTGGTGAAACTGATGAAAGGGTTGCAAGGAAGAGACTCTTCTGGCTGGGGAAGAAAACCAGTTATAAAAGGAATGTTCTGTTCTGTTTTTTTTATATATTAAAGTGGAACTTTAGTCAGAAAATTAAGACCCCCTTTAACACTTGGGCATTTTTCAGCCGCTTTTGGGCTAAAAATAGCGCCCGAAAAACGCCTCCCCTGCAAAGTGCTTTCACACTGGAGCGGTGCGCTTGCAGGACCTTATAAAAAGTCCTGCAAGCAGCATCTTTCAGGCAATAGAGGAGCAGTGAATACACCACTCCTCCACCGCCCCTGCCATTGGATACACTGGGCACCGCTGCCGAAGCACCTGCAAATCGCTTCGGCAGCAGCATTTTGGGGGTGCCAATTACCCTTTATTCGGTCAAAGCCCCGCTTTTGGCCGAAAAGCGCCATTATTACATTGGTAAAGAGCTTTTACCGCCCACGCCCCCCCCGCCCCAGTCTGAAAGTAGCCTAAGTCCTGCCAGATCACTTCAGGCTGGCCCTTCTTGCAGGTAAAACATTACGAATACGTGCCAATACTGTTTAAAATCCAGTAATTAACTGTCTCGCCATACTTTGCAAATGCTGAGGTGCTCGCTGTTTTTCACCCTTGTGCCGAAAATGTAGAGGCTAATTTACTGACAGCCTAAAAATTTACTGCTGCTCATGTGGCTCTGGGCTTCCGGAAAAAATGGCAGCCTCCTGCAAACAAGAACAATGCTGGCTTCAATTTACAGCACACACTATTTTGGTAGCATAATTTATTAATGTGGAATGTTCCTTGCTAAAGAACATTATTTTTAATCAAGCTGTTATGGGTATAGTTCTGTCTTGGACTTCATGTACACTACAGCTCCTAAACTTGAGTTTAGGAGATTTTGGGCGTTTTTTTCCCCCCAAAGCTCCTACTCTCAACTACATTAAATGCCTATGTGTCAATGTACACATAGGCTTTTAGCAGAGTTTAGGAGCTGCTGCGGTTAGTGGAGATTCAACCTCCCTCAACCCCCCTCTTCTGACTGCGGAAGAATCACATTCAAGATGGGAAAGTTTTTGGCCCCCAGAAAACGCAAACCGTTTTTGTGTTATCACGTGGTCGGAATATAGGCTGTGTGTACATAAAGCTTTAATGTGAGCTGCTTCATTTAAAGTGATTGTAAAAGTTAATATTTTTTTTTCTAAAATAACAAACTGCAAATGTTGCACTTACCTGCACTGTGTAGTGTTTTTGCACAGAGCAGCCCCGATCCTCCTTTTCAGGAGTCCCGTGCTGGCGCTTCTGCCTTCTCCTCTTCTCCGAGTACCCCATAGCAAGCTGCTATTTACACACACTGTTCGGCTCCGCCCCACACACATCCCCAACCCACCCACTCACAGCACATAAACCTTGCCCACCCAGTAATGCATATGTGGGCATTAAAGCCTGGCTTTTTGTCGGCACTCATATGGGTTACTGGAGTGTGAAGAGGTTAAACTGCAGCACTGTCCAAGGACGCCACTGATCCTATCAGTGGATGGGAAGCGGTTAAAATTCTTGTAATATACATTGATCACCCAGAGCAAGTAAACGGTTGCAAAGTCCTGGCAATTGCCCACTTTCTCTCCAACTGAAGCCTAAAAAAAATTAACGCTAAATTGACTGATAAAATGTAAAAAATCCTCTGACAACTCCTAGAGCTCTAAATTTTACCCTGCCGGCTTCAACCACAGCCTTCTGGAACTTTAATCAGGGAAGAGGGCTTCTCACTTCCTGAGTCAACCCTCCCTCCCTGTTTATCTCCCACTCTTTTTTTTTTTTTTTCTTCTCCTTCCCTCCCCCTGTCCATTTTGCACAAAGCCACCTTCTACCTACCCGCTCATATAATGATGACCTCTATACAATCTCATTAGCAAGAGGCCATCTCTCAATTAGTTTAATCGGAGCGTTACTCATTGTTCTCTTTGCGCTACCTTATTGGTAATAATTGCTTTTCTGCATTGCCTTTTTGTCTTCCCTGGCGATTTGTGAATATCTACTGCAGATATCTTCTGCAGAATTTCGATTCCTTAGCTACTCGCCACCAGTTGACCCACCCCACCCCTAATTCCGCCCCTAAATACGCCCTCATAATTCATCTTGTGAAATGACACTGTTAAAAAAACAGTGAATACCGGGCATCTCTCTAACGTTCGAGTGGGGGAAAAAAGGGAGTGATACAGAATGAAGAAATAACATCATAGTAGCTTTAAGCCATGTCCTGTCTCAGAACATCAGGAGAAAATGGTGCACAATTGGTGGACAAATGGGAGAAACGAGTCAAATCACTAGGCAAATGTACCAACTGGAACTATTTTTCAGAGAGAGGCCGCCCAACATGAGAGGAGCATTGGTGATGGCAGAAAAGAATAGAGAAGAGGTAAGGAAGAGAGAGAGAGGCCTGGAGAGGAGAATCCTAAATGAGGCTTTCAGAAGGAGAGCTGACCATGTTCAAAGCCCCTACAGCTGCACGTGAAGTCCAGGGGCTCCTGACAGCCTCAAATAGCTTAGTAGTGCCATTAATCCTACTGGCAATTTGTTCATTGAGCATTATCAAAGACACCATTTGCCTATACAATGAAATACACACTGAGAATTGTTTCCAAGACCGAGCTATAGTAAGTTTTGCAGCTAAAAACATAAAAAAGATCAATCGCTGCTTAGAGCAGTGGAGGTGCTCAATCGACTTATTTAGCAGAGCAATACAAGGCTGTTGGGGAAACAAGATTCCTGAAACCTTCCAAATCAAAGCAAAAACCTTGTTCCAAAACCCCCACAGCTTCGGACATTCACACCATGTTTGATACATAGTGCCAAACAAATGAGAACCCTGAAAACATAGGGGTGAGGAAGACGGATAAAGCCTCGACAGGCGAGATGGCACCATGTACCACCGAGTCAATACTTTTGACATTGGCTCCAATAGGGAAATAATAAAAATGCCTTTTATAGGACAACTGAAAGGAAGAGTACCAATGTTCCAAAGCACTTTCTGAGGCCAGATCGTGTAGGGAAATTTGTCAGAGTTAAGCAGCCTATAAATGTTGGATATATCGCCCTTGTGCCCTGCTTCCTGGGTACACCATGTCTGATGGGGAGTGACTGTAGTATCCTTAGACACCGATGGGCCCAAGGAATGCAAGAAATGGGAGATGTGAAAGAACTGAAATTTCAGACTAAGGCATTTTCAATTCAGATCTGCGGTGAGATAATGAAAACAGACCTCGGGGAGTCAACAAGTGCCCAATTCTGTACATACACTTATTTAGTCACCAACGGAAAGCATCCGGTTCCAGGCCAGTGGAAAAGGCGGGATTGTTAAATAGATGGTTTAGAGATGTGGTCATCAACCCTGTCCTCAGGGCCCACTAACTGGCCAGGTTTGCAAGATAACTGAAATACATCATAGGTGATCTCATTTGCTGCTCAGTGATTGCAGTATTCTAGTCTGCATCTCCCCAAGGTAATGCATAAAACCTGGCCTGTTAGTGGGCCCTGAGGACAGGGTTGATGACCATTGGTTTAGAGAATGACGGGGAGACCAGCTTGTGATTGTTTCGCACTCTATCCCAAACGGCCAGATAATTTGATAAATTGGGTGCCAATATGGGCACCCTACACTTTGCGAGCTGCCATTTCACATAATCCGGAGGAACCCCGTTCACCGCCGTCTGCTCAATTGTTATCCAGTCTGGCTTTTCTGTACGCACATAGACTGCGGATAGCTGAGCTACTTGTGCAGCCTGATAGTACCAGACGAGATTGGGGAGAGCAAGACCGCCCTGTTTTATGTGAAAATAAGACCTGTTTGGAAAGATTTATGTTCATAGCAATGGACTTGTTTTGATTCACCTGGAGGCCCTTCCGAAAGATTGTAAGAGCTGGATTAAGTTGGGGAGAGAAATTGGGGACGAGGTGACAAAAGCAAATCGACAGCAAACAGTGTGCATTTGTTTTACGTAAAAATGTTAACGCTATATTGCATATAGCATTAAAAAAACAAAAAACAATGAATGACCCTTTCACTGATTTAGGACACAGAGACTTGCAGCGGAGCACAGCACTGGAGAGGGGAGATGCCAAAGTTGACTTTTTCTATTAATAAGCTGGTGATTGGTTGCTAGGCAGAGATTGCATTCCACTGTTTGAATGTAGTTAGGATCGTGTCTACCTGGCAGCCACATGCATGTTTGTTTCATCAAATGACTCCCAGAAGGAACAAGCTGCCTCTTGATCCACAATTGCTAGGTGGATATGGCAATTTATTGCTTGTGTATACAACCCAAGAATTAACCATTCCTATGTCCTGGGATTTACAAAATGGCTTAATAAAATGGGATATTCTAATCGTACAGGACTTCAACTCAAGCCTAGGAAATGGTAAATGAATTTATCCCACACTCATGGAAGTTGATAACAGATGGCCAGCCTCATTGGTTGGGCAAGCGTGTTCCAATCCTCTCACTTGAAGGGGCTGCCCTGTGTGCAATTTTCGCTTTTTTTTTTTTTACCTCAGCCAAGAGCAATTTTGCTCTGTCTTTTTGCCACGGTTCTCTGAGACAGTCTTGGCAGAATGGCGTTGCCCTTCAGGATGAATGGCAACCAAATGCATCTTGTGCATTTTAGAATCATAGGCAGAACTGTAGCAATTCTGCCTGCAATTCCAAATTGCCCATATGTGAATGGGACCTAAGCTATTATTCTGCACAGAAATGACTAAAATACATTTTTTGGGGGACTTGTGATGGTAATGAAATACGGAGATATAGAAAAATAGAGAAGCAATATTGTGCATCACTCATAGCAATTGGCTTTTTGTGCATTTCAGAGAAAAACTGAGGAATATCAGTTCTAGGTGTAAAATCACTTCACTTTGTTGTATTACTCTAAATATTTTAAACTAGGTGGTTCTCCTGATAAATCAAATCTGACTTGAGCATTTTCACTATATTGCTTATCACAATGGTTATTTGTTGAGTTTGCCATAGTAGTATACTCTTATTACAGATTTATTTTTTCCCTTCTTTCATAATTATGTTTCCCTTTTTCTCTCCCAGGGAATGTCTCGGCAAACATGAGGTAAGGTTATAAAGCTGTATGTTTGTCAGTGGGAACCATGCATGTCTAGTTTACTTGGGCCAGACGGCTACAGTATGTCAATTAGCTGTTAAAAGCTAAGTTCACCTTTTGGAACATGTTACAGACCCCCCCCCCGATCTCCTCTTCCAGTGACAGCTGATGGGGTATCTTCTCCCAGCACCAACTGTCACAATTTAAAAACCGTGGGGCCATGCTGGGCTCCGCCCAATGTCTGTATTATCCTTTCTCAGTTTCCTGTGAATGAATGCCTACAAGTACCATCAGCTACGGTGGCTAATGGCTTGCAGTTCTCAAGGAACTGTGAGGGCGCTGGTGAGCGCTCTTGTAGTTAGTTGACTCTTCTTGCTATTCTGTAATGGGTAATGGCCTGCCCATACAAGGTAAAGACAGACAGCTTGCGTAGTTTCTACGGGATGCAGGCATTGCTTCCCATATCTGTTGATCGCTGGTGCAGTGCCTTACAGAATGCAGTGAAAAAGCATTTTTTTTAACCTGCAAAACAATGTGCTTTTAATATTTATTTATTTATTTATTTTTTTGTAAAAGGTGGACTTCTCCTTTAAGAAAATCATGCTCTTTAACCAATAGAAGGCTTTGTTTGGCTTTCTTTACCTGAGAGGAACCAATGATTTCCATGCAGTGTCTGCTGGAAAGCAAATAATACACTGGGGATGCAAAGAATACACTGGTGTCTGCAGGATATGCTTGAGACCCGAGTTGCTAGTTACTATTTGGACACCCGTATGTTTATTTCAAGTTTTCAGGAGCACCTGATGGTCATTTGCATTATTGTGCTGATGTTTTACATCTGTTACAGTGTTATTAGAGCCATTTACATCAGTCACAATTCCCTGTGCGTACCATACATTTGCACATTAAAGCCAGTTTGGGAATATTCCCATCTATATATCAGTACATTTTGTACTCATGCATGTGACATAGTGAGAGGAGATCAGAGTGGTGCAGGTCTACACAAACCAAGAGGGAGCACATAAATGACACTGGGCCGGGACTCAAACCCAGGACTCTGATCTACCAGGCTAATCACTTAGCCCCATCTAGGATGATCATCCTATAGTCACCATATGTGTTTCAATTCTGACTCTACAGTCTTTGTGCAATCTCCTTAAAATGTACCAAAGCTTTGTAAATCCTTTAAATGTATATCCAGTGAAGCAGGCTGTTGCAGTAGGATTTTGGTAGATGTAAAGGAAGATTACACATTCTGATTTTAAATTGTGTGGTAAGCTTTAGAGAGTCATGATAACATCTGCATACAATATTTAGTGTTGGACATGTAACCTCTTTAGTCTAACACTGTGTTTTCTTTTTTAGATAAGCCCATTGCCATGTCATTCTGCTGGTCCATTTTCTTGTAAGAGGCCCTGTGGGCGTTTCCTTGCTTGTGGCAACCACACTTGCTTAAAAGAATGTCATAAAGTCACTGAGGATAATAGTGACAAAGAGAAGGTAATGATTCGAGATATTCTGTATTTTCTGATATTTGAGGCTTATAGAAATTGCCTCCATTTCACTTAAGTTTATTTAAAGAGACTGTCAAAGGCAAAACCTAAAGCTGTTGCAGGTATAAAGTGCAGGCACCTAAAGGTGACTACACATAATTGTAGCAGCCTCAGAAACAATCCTGTTGTCAAATGTTGTGCTGTTCTTACAGGCAAAGCATCAACATTTTCTTGTAGTACTAAAGCTTGCCTGCCCTTTGTAATTCCTGTTGGTTAGCGACCCTGTCCATCATAGTTATCGTCCAATAGGAACTGAAATTTGACTTTTGTTTCTACAATACTAATGCATTATCTTGACCTATTTGCTACAGTATATAGTCGGGGTAAATAGTTGTGACCAGTCATGGCAGTTGAAATGGGGTGTGGGCTTACAATTGCATAGTGAGCTATTACCTTTTTAGTACCTAATCCACTCTGTTCTGGACATAATGATCAATAGCTGTTCCATGCAACAGGTAGTCAGTCCCTGACCACCCCTTATATCATGCCTGCAATTTTCTGTAGCATAACAAACACAAAATATTATATGCAGTCCTTTGGTGATATCAGGTGCCCCACTTACTCATTTAGACTACTTAAAGGGGTTGTAAAGGTACACTTTTTTTTTCCTAAATAGCTTCCTTTACCTTAGTGCAGTCCTCCTTCACTTGCCTCATCCTTCGATTTTGCTTTTAACCACTTAAGCCCCGGACCTTTAGGCAGCTAAATGCCCAGGCCAGGTTTTGCGAGTCGGCACTGCTTCGATTTAACAGACAATTGCACGGTCGTGTGACATGGCTCCCAAACAAAATTGGCGTCCCTTTTTCCCCACAAATAGAGCTTTCTTTTGGTGGTATTTGATCACCTCTGCGGTTTTTATTTTTTGCGCTATTAAAAAAAAAAAAAATAGACAATTTTGAAAAAAAATCTATATTTTTTACTTTTTGCTATAATAAATATCCCCCAAAAACATATATAAAAAATGTTTTTCCTCAGTTTAGGGCGATACGTATTCTTCTACCTATTTTTGGTAAAAAAAACGCAATAAGCGTTTATCGATTGGTTTGCGCAAAATTTGTGGCGTTTACAAAATAGGGGATAGTTTTATTGCATTTTTATTCATTATTTTTTTTTTACTACTAATGGCGGCGATCAGCGATTTTTTTTCCGTGACTGCGACATTATGGCGGACACTTCGGACAATTTTGACAAATTTTTGGGACCATTGTGATTTTCACAGCAAAAAATGCATTTAAATTGCATTGTTTATTGTGAAAATGACAGTTGCAGTTTGGGAGTTAACCACAGGTGACGCTGTAGGAGTTAGTGTTCACCTAGTGTGTGTTTACAACTGTAGGGGGGTGTGACTGTAGGACTGACGTCATCGATCGAGTCTCCCTATAAAAGGGATGACTCGATCGATGCAGCCGCCACAGTGAAGCACGGGGAAGCCGTGTTTACACACGGCTCTCCCCGTTCTTCAGCTCCGGGGAGCGATCGCGACGGAGCGGCTATAAACAAATAGCCGCGCCGTCATCCCGGATCGCTCCCCGAGGGAATCCGACCGCCGCATGTAGGGGGGGGGGGGTCCCGTACGGACCCCCGACCCGCGGAAAGGCGGGGACGTACCTGTACGCCCATCTGCCTGTACGTGCCATTCTGTGGACGTACATATACATGCGGTGGTCGGGAAGTGGTTAAATGTCCTTATTTCTTCTGAGAAATCCTCACTTCCTGTTCTTCTGTCTGTAACTCCACACAGTAATGCGAGGCTTTCACCCTGGTGTGGAGTGTCGTGCTCACCCCCTCCCTTGGATTACAGGAGAATCAGGACACTCTCTACGTTGCAGATAGATAAAGGAGCTGCATGTTAGTGGCCATCCTGACTCTTCTGTAGTCCAAGGGAGGGGGGCGAGCACGACACTCCACACCAGGGAGAAAGCCTAGCATTACTGTGTGGAGTTACAGACAGAAGAACAGGAAGTGAGGATTTCTCAGAAGAAATAAGGACATTTAGAAGCAAAATGGAAGGATGAGGTAAGTGAAGGAGGATTGCACTAAGGTAAAGGAAGCTATTTAGGGAAAAAAAATTGTATCTTTTCAACCCCTTTAAGTTAAATAAGAGGCCAAATACAATTCTTATGGATGTTCAGATTCTTGCATTTCGTCAGTCAGGACCTTTTCTCTTTAATACTCATATATTTAATTTGTCTTCTAGTCTGGTCCAGAATGTTTTGTGTGTGAAGTGGAATGCTCAAAACCTCGACCCCCAGGCTGCCCTCATCGTTGCAATCTCCGATGTCACCTCAAAGATTGCCCTCCATGTGTTCAGATGATCAGGACCAAATGCCACTGCAAGATTAGCAATCTTTTCATTGAGTGCATGTACGTAGAAACTCATCTTTCACAGTAATGCATTGGGGGCATGTACTTTATGGTAGAAACTCACTATCACATTTTATTAGGTTATTCCGAAACAAAAAAGTCTTCAAGTTTAGAGACATTTTAAGACCAGCTTTTTTAATAAGACAATGTTTTAGAGCAGTAGTGATGTACATGATTTAGAAGCTCATAGAAGCCTTTGAGTTGCACTTTGCACATTGTCTTACTAAATTGGCTGTTTGTAATGTGTGGAAATACATTTCTATGAATTTGAATATACATTTTATGTGGTGAGTGTGAATCCTATATTGTACGTGTCTGTGTTTCTGTCTCTGTTTACTAAGGCTTTCTCTCATCTTACATGGACTAAAGCTAAATGTATTATACAGTACAGAGCAATACTGTGTAGTGATTTAAGTTGTTTTGTATTTAAAAGTGTGGTCTGCTTTGTTAAAAAAAAAAAAAAAAGCATGTCCACACTGTCTTATTACTTTTTCTCACTAATTTGAAACTGAAAGCCTGCTTATTCTGTAAAGGAAAGTGAAATTGTCACCCTCCGCCTCCCTGACAAAAACTGTCAGGTTAAATTCCTTCCTTCCTAAAACTAAAAAGAGAATGTTTGGCTTTAGATGCATTTTAAAGTGATTGTAAAGATATTTTAAAAAAACATTACAGGTTTTTATTTGCCTGCTCTGTGCAATGGTCCCCTGTTGGTGTTCCTGTCTCCTCCAGTTCTGCGAAGTCCCCCATAGGCACCCAAGTAGCACTTTATGCATCTATTGACACACAGTGCGGCTTAGCCCCACCTCCCCCTCCCTCCCTCAATGAATTCTGACTGACCGCAGCAGGAGCCTATTAATCCCGCTGCTGCCTGTCGGTCCCTGAGGGAAAGAGGAGAGAAGACTGCTTCCGGGCACAGCACTGGATCAAGTAAGGGAAGTATAAAGGGGGGGGGTGAGGGGAGCAATTCTACTAACCTAACATTTTTACACTATTGCAGAGAATGCATTACAGTGTTTGTTAACCCCAAACCCTTCATAATCCTGATATGTGCCTGCTGTACCATGCATAGAGTATCCTGATCTCTTTTTGTATTGCTTATTTTATGTGAAATCCCTGGTGTTCCTGCTAGTCCCCTTGCTTTCCTATTAAAAAATTACCATTAAGCAGGAGAGCATAGCGTGGTCAGTTGTCTAGCTGTGCTGGGAACTCGGAGTACTCTCCTCCAAAGATCAGACTTGTCCTGACACCCCCTGCTGCACAGCCATTCACTGAGAAGATCAGTGTGCTGCTGTTGCTGCTTCTCTTCCCCCAGCTTTTATGCAGCTGAGAACAGAGGGAATGCGATCACTTATAAAAAAAAAGGGGAAAAAATTTATTTACAATGTTGTTTTTTATATATATATATATATATATATATATATATATATATATATATATATATATAAATATATACACAAAATGTTTTGTCTTTCATTTTTATTTTAAACTGAATGGGTTGTTTTACAAGGTGATCATTTACACTTTAAGGTAAAAAAAAAAGTTTTAGGCTTTAGAAATACTTTAGGATTCAATGTAGCCAGTTATTTCCCTCCAAATGTTATTGTATAGCATTTAAGAGTATGGGTTCATATCACCCTTTGGTACCCAATCATTTGCTAGATCCCAGGAACTGAGGCTCAGGAAGATTCTACCAGCGCAAAGATCACTCATGTGAGGGTGATTTTGTTCAGGGGAATTTTCAGAGCTGCCTTAAATGCTGAATATCATTTTGATTGGCAGGTCCTCATTCAAACAATCATTTAAGTTGTTTATTTTGTTTTTAGAAAACTTACTTTGGCTGATAAAAAGGAAAAGAATATCCTGACTTCGTGCAAAAATCAATGTCCAAAAGAGGTAAGAATAAGAATGGAGTCCTGAAGACTTGCCATGTTTAACTTTCCGAGTAATTGTGAAGGAGCCTGTAAACCGAGACACGTTTATCCCAGAAGCAAAGAGGTCATATAACCTTTGAGTAGTAAGATTGTTTTTGTTAGCCAATCCTCCCTGATCTTTTTCCATTTGTCTGTTGGTTACTTTGCATTTTTAATTTTTTAAAGTGTACCCGTCTGCTACTTACAATTGAAGCAGCCATATTGTGGGCTAAAATAGCTTGTGGGTCAGGATTGTAATTCTTGCCATAAATGTTCATGGTCTCTGGATAATTACATTTGTCCGTTTATCTATTTTGGGATACAATATTTTTTTAAGAACCAAGGAAAACCATCAAATGTGGTCCTCTTCTAGCTGTGGTAGTTAACTTACTTGATATAGGAAGCCTCAACTGTGGCTCCTGACAATATCAAAAGACTGCTCATATTTATTGAATTTAATACTACAGAAAGCTACCAGACTTCAGACGTGCAGTAAGGGGCTGTTCAAAGACTAATCATGTGCTGCAAGAGATGGTCATACATGTCAAACATGGTTTAGGAGCTCAAAACCATTCATATGGTATTGCTCGAATGCCCCCAAACCTGTCAGTTGGATCAGCATGTGACAAACCTAGGTTTACACAGGAGCGTTGTGGGAACCCACATGCGATTCCTATTTAAAGGGGTGGTTCCCCCTAAAACAAATTTCTAACAATACATTCGTAAGACCCGTTACACTGCGGGTAGGCTGGCTTTTGTTTTGTTTTTTTAGTACATACCGCTATATCGCCGTTTCGTCCCTTGGCGGTGGGCGTTCCTAGTTGATTGACATTCCTCCGACGGGCACATCCGTGACGTCACGACTTTCCGAAAGAAGCCGAACGTCGCTGCGCAGGCGCCGTATAGAGCCGACTATACGGCGCCTGCGCAATGGCGTTCGGCTTCTGTCGGAAAGTCGTGACGCGCAGTATGCGCCCGTCGGAGGAATGTCAATCAACTAGGAACGCCCACCGCCAAGGGACGAAACGGCGATATAGCGGTATGTACTAAAAAAACAAAACAAAATCCAGCCTACCCGCAGTGTAACGGGTCTTACGAATGTATTGTTAAAAATTTGTTTTAGGGGAAACCACCGCTTTAAATCACATACAATTCTTTGCAGTATGATTTGAGCCCATGCATTTTGCATGGGCTTAAATCGCACAGCAATGGTATCAGTCTCGGGTATCGGAGCATTTGCACTAGGTATCGGTACAGATATTGGTATGGGTACAACCCTAGTAGACTTTAACAAAATGGTCTGCACACAAACGTCAACTCACCGTTGCATAAATATGAATAAGATTGGTAAAAGATGGCTTCAGCTTCTGTTCTTCACATGTAGAGTATGCCTCGGGTGCCTTTCTCCATTTTTCGGGCTTAATCATAGAGGAGGTAACAGGGAGTTGGTGTCTGTGTGCAGATGGTCACCATTTTGTTGAAATGCTGTAGGAGCTGTTGCAGACTGAAGACCTCCTTCAGGAGATGCATTACATCAGACGGCTAGCGATGACTGGTATTGCAGCCCCTTTACAAATCTTTTCCTATTCTCCCAACTGCCCTCCTAAAATAATTTCTCAAAGCATGATCCACACTAAAAGATCAGAGGAGAAAAAGAAAAAGAAAAAAAGCAAAACTGCAAATAAAAAGTAGGATATCCTAAAATAAATTAATCAAACCATGTAACTACTAGAAGCCACTTTAAAGAATAATGCTCCTTCATTGGCTTGAGTAAGCAACACAATTATAAACCGTTGTCTGCATGGGTCCCGAGGGCCACACTATAAATAGTAAGAGTGTTGCATGCCCAGGTTGGACATTAGAACTAGAATGCAGGCTGTTGGCGGGACTTGATCTCAACTAGAGTGAACATGTCGAAAAAGCAGGCTCTTACCTTCGTTTTAAGCCACATACCTGAATGTGTCTTTAAACTTCTGCATGCGGCACTGGAACATACAGAGCATTTTACCCAGATAAACTGAACAATGTAGCTGCTTCTTACAGGAATGATTAGGTTATGCTGTGATTGAGTACAAACAGGTCCAGTACATTAAAAATTCTATTGTTATAATCTATATCTTTCCAAATATTTAGCCTTTTTTCTCTATAATTTAGGGAGCCTACAGTTTCAGACTCTTGTTACTTGGTTAGGTTCTTGACAATTTGTCTCAAGTTTTTATTAAATGTCAGTTATAAAATTAGAAGAAAAGACTACATTCCTTATGACAACTAGTCTAATGTATTTTTTTTTTTTTAAACATACTGAATACTAAAACATGTCTACAAGTATCTAATTGGATGTTGTTAACACCCCATTACATTAGTATAATGAGTCAAGGCTACTCTCAGAGCAGCTGTCAGTAGTAGCTGCATGTTCCTTCTGTAACAAATGCAATATGATCCAAAGGGCTGCATACTTGAAAACTGCATCCACTTTATTGATAGTCATTAGTCATGAATAAGCCCTAGTAGCTCAAATGCATTGTTATTCCTTGTTCCCACTGTGTCTGTTTTGTATATTGTGTTTTCTTTAATCTCAATAAAGTGGGTGTAATTTTCAAGTGTGCAGCCCCTTTAACCATTTAAGACCCGGACCTTTAGGCAGCTAAGGACCTGGTCAGTTTGTGCGACGTGGCTCCCAAACAAAATTGGCGTCCTTTTTTCCCCACAAATGGAGCTTTCTTTTGGTGGTATTTGATCACCTCTGCGGTTTTTATTTTTTTGCGCTATAAACAAAAATAGAGCAACAATTTTGAAAAAAAATCAATATTTTTTACTTTTTGCTATAATAAATATCCCCCAAAAATATATAAAAACATTTTTTTTTCCTCAGTTTAGGCCAATACGTATTCTTCTATCTATTTTTAAAAAAAAAAATCGCAATAAGCGTTTATAGATTGGTTTGTGCAAAATGTATATATTTTTTTTTACCACTAATGGCGGCGATCAGCGTTTTTTTCATGACTGCGACATTATGGGGGACATTACGGACAATTTTGACACATTTTTGGGACCATTGTCATTTTCACAGCAAAAAATGCATTAAAAATGCATTGTTTACTGTGAAAATGACAATTGCAGTTTGGGAGTTAACCACAAGGGGGGGCTGAAGGGGTTATGTCCTCATTTGTGTTTCTAACTGTGGGGGGGGGGGTGTGGCTGTAGGTGTGACGTCATTGATTGTGTTTCCCTATAAAAGGGATCACAAGATCAATGACGGCGCCACAGTGAAGAACAGGGAAGCTGTGTTTACACACAGCTCTCCCCGTTCTTCAGCTCCGGGGACCGATCGCGGGACTCCAGCGGCGATCAGATCCGCGGGTCCCGTGGTCGCGGCGCGCGCCCACTGCTGGGCACTTAAAGAGGACGTACCTGTACGTGCTTGTGCCCAGCCATGCCATTCTGCCGACGTATATGTGCAGGAGGCGTTCCTTAAGTGGTTAATCTTATTGCATTTGTTTTTTTACATGGCTGGATGAGCAGTGCTTGCACCTGAATACACTGGAGGTGAAAGGGAATGTGTGGTGGACCTACTTGGAGCAGCAGCATGAGCATCGAGTGTGCATGTTCCTTCTTCTGCAATCTAAAAGCCTGTAGACACAATAACAAATATGGGATAGTATTTATAAAGGGTCCCATACATTTAAAGTATAACTAAAGGCAAAATATCTGGATTCGAATATCTGTCAGTTTTTATTACAGTCTATGTCCTCGTTAAGGCGATTACTCATCTCTATTTGTTCTGTTTACCATTATCATTGAACGTAAAGGGAAATCACATATTTTGAGTAAAGTAATAGAGGGGAAATCTTCCAATGGGGACACGAATTCCGGTGACCTGGGGTTCTCTAAGAAATTCTCTTAATTTGCTGGGATGTCCTTTAACTTCCTGTTTGGCTATGGTAAAGGAAGTGAAGGTAAATCTCCCCAATGGAACAAAGATGGCAAAAATAAACCTTACAGGGGTGTTAACCCTTCTTTACTCTATCTAAGATTAAGAAAAAAGTTTTGCCTAAAGTTCTACTTTGTAAATGTAAATGATTGTTTGTTGAAATATTGAGAGAACCTGAGCAGGTTTGTATGGATATTTTTTTTTTTCATGTTTCTGCAATAGTTTAGTTTAGTTAATGCAAAAACAATAAGGATATGGACAGCCGCACTCCAGTAACTTGAAAAAAGACGTGCCCTTTATTGGGTACAGGAAAAAATGCACTACAGGTATCAGCACACAGTGGGATAAACAGCTGACGCGTTTCGCATTGAGTGTCAATGCTTAATCATAGCTATAGATGAAATAAAAAATAACAGGTATACATATACACACAGAAATCTATGCTTAATTGGACCCACCCAGCATGTGATTGACTACAGCAATTAGCCAGTATCCAACACACATGCGGGGGGTGGGGAGAAAAGGCATAGGTGAAAAAAAGCACACATGAAACAAACTGGCTTGCAAAGTGAAACAAATCTGTAAATACAAGTGTGGACAATAATAAATGTGACCAAAAAGGCAACACATAATTATGTAAAAATATAAATAGTAATCAAAAACATATTAAAAGCTGAGGTATGACAGGGATGTGGTGTAAATATAAATGTGAATAAAGAAAGTGAGTTGATGATTAATGAAAATGTATTATAAGCATGTGCTAATAATACATTTTCATTAATCATCAACTCACTTTCTTTATGTTTTTGATTACTATTTATATTTTTACATAATTATGTGTTGCCTTTTTAGTCACATTTATTATTGTCCACACTTGTATTTACAGATTTGTTTCACTTTGCAAGCCAGTTTGTTTCATGTGTGCTTTTTTTCACCTATGCCTTTTCTCCCCACCCCCCCGCATGTGTGTTGGATACTGGCTAATTGCTGTAGTCAATCACATACTGGGTGGGTCCAATTAAGCATAGATTTCTGTGTGTATATGTATACCTGTTATTTTTTATTTCATCTATAGCTATGATTAAGCATTGACACTCAATGCGAAACGCGTCAGCTGTTTATCCCACTGTGTGCTGATACATGTAGTGCATTTTTTCCTGTACCCAATAAAGGGCACGTCTTTTTTCAAGTTACTGGAGTGCGGCTGTCCATATCCTTATTGTTTTTGCACATCCTGTGCATTGCCAGCACCCATCTGCTTCTGAGTGGACATCAATTACCCTAGTGAGCTCACCTGGAGCGGCAGCTCTCTTACCTGTTTAGTTTAGTTAAGCCTTACTGCTTTGCTTTTTAGTTTTTTTCAGGGAGCCAATAATAATAAAAAAATAAATGTGCTATGGGATTAGCATAAGGCAGAACTCGCGCTAATACATTGCAAAGCATTCAGGACACTGTCAGCCAATTATACAGCCATTATCTCTGCTTCTTTTTTAGCTGACATATTGAAATCTGTATATTCAGATAACATTTTAAAGTTTGGTGAAGGACAATATGAGCTGTCAGAGACAGTCTTTCAGACAATTGCAGAAAATAATTTTAATCTTTTTAGCTATGACAGCACAGATTCTAAACTTGAGTCTAAATAGTACCTGATTTAATCATTTTTAGATAAAACACTTTCCTTGATGGTTTGTTAAATGACACAGGATCAGAGGTAATGCTGTACTAACTATAAAAGGAGGAACAAAAACTGTCTCTGGACAGCCGCACTCTAAACAAATTGTAGCCTTTTATTAAAAGGACAGCACTACAAGTCACAGCAAAATAAAACCTGACTGTTGACGCGTTTCGCACTGAAACCAGTGCTTAGTCATAGCTAAAAAAAAATAAAAAATGTGTTCAGAGTGCGGCTGTCCAGAGACAATTCTTGTTCCTGCTTTGCTAAGTGCATTGCCTGCACCTGAGTTGTCTGCAACGGAGGATATTCATCTGGGTTCCCACCTGGAGCGGCTACTCCCTTTTCCCTAACTATAAAAGGAACTGGACACTGGCAACCCCCCCCCCCCAACTTTTAGCCAGTCAAGTATAATTATCAAATTCCCATCATGCTTCAGTTTTTTGCTGGTGTCCTGGAGGATGGAGGTCTGTTCTCTTTTCAGAAAAGTAAAAAATTTTTACTAGACATTTTTCTTTTACCCTATTCTTTCAATTGCTACACTGCTGAGCTTTGCTCTTTGGCAGCTTTCCAGTTAGGCTAATCTTCAGTGCTGCCTTCGAGGCCATACCAAGACTCTGCTGAGCCAAAGATGTGGGCCTGCCTGCAATGTGACCTCTATAGTGCTTTACCAGGCATTTATATACTGGCCCAGATTCAGGTAGAGCCGCGCAATATTTGCGTGGGCAAAGGGCAACGATTTTTGCTCTGCGCCCACGCAAATATTTCGATTTGCCCGCGATTTACGGAGCAGTAGCTCCGTAAATTGTGCGGGCGCTATGCTAATTTGCCCTGTGTAAGGGCGCCTAATGTAAATGATCCCGCCGGGGGCAGGAATCATTTAAATTAGGCGCGCTCCCGCACCGAGCGAACAGCGCATGCTCCGTCTGGAAACTTTCCCGACGTGCATTGCGGCAAATGACGTCGCAAGGACGTCATTTGCTTCTAAGTGAACGTGAATGGCGTCCAGCGCCATTCACAAATCACTTACGTAAACGACGTGAAATTAAAATTTCACGAGCGAGAAGGGTGGCTATACTTTAGCATTGGCTGCGCCTACTATGAGTAGGAGCAGCCTTATGCTAAAGTCGCCGTACGGAAACTCCGTACCTTGCGTGCGCAGGGCCCGCGCAACTTTTGTGAATCGGTGTTAGTATGCAATTTGCATACTATACACAGATCACAATGGCCGCGCCCCCTAGCGGCCAACGCAAGAATGCAGCCAAAGATATGAAGGCATAAGGAGGCTTATGCCTGTCATATCTTAGGCTGCAGTCGGTGTAACGAGGTTCCTGAATCAGGAGCACTCGTTACACCGGAGAAAGTAAGCACTTGCGCCCCGCAACCTATGGTTGCGCGGGCGCAAGTGCTTCTTGAATCTGGGCCACTGTGTTTAGCTGCAGAGATCTTTACAGACCCTAATCCGTGACACAGCCTCTGGTGTGAAGACTCTCTTTAGCCACTGGGCTCTGAATGTGGTGCTCTCCAGTCCCTTGTGTACTGTATGTTAGATGCTGAGCTCTCCAGGCCCAGGACCATGGTAAGCTACTCTTGCCCTATATACATTAACATTGTAGGAACTACCATTATTTTCCCTGTTCCAAGCTTAGCACACCCTTTCCACAGAAATCAATGGTTTCTGCAGTTAAACTAGTGCTGCATCACTAGCAGTAGTGTGCTTTACACACTCTGTTCCCACCTTCTCAGCATGAGGTAGCATTTTCTGCCTCTATTTCCAAAGGACATATGGTTTTGCCTCAGTGTGTCTTTGCTGCCGTCTAGGCAACCTTTGGAGTGATGGAGATTTACTTGGACAACATTAAAGAGCTCAAAGATCACTGAGGTACAGCGCCCCCTTTTTAAAAAAAAATAATGAATTAGCAAGCCCCCAATAAAAAGTCAAGACGGCATTAAAAACCAAGATAAAGCTACTAAAACTAATATCGCTGTAAAAATATAAACTTGCGTTTAAATTAGCTTCAGTAAGAAACGCGGCATTCACTTTCATTCACAATTTTTTTAATGTCTGGGGAGCAGTTGGTTACCCCCACAAGTCTGATACTGGCGTTCATCGTGAAAGCAGAACATCTGGTACCGCAGGCTGATTTTTTTTTTATAATTTTTTTTACTAATTTTAGGCCTGGCTCAGTAGTATGTAGGGCGGTGTCCTGGGCTCAGTAGTATGTAGGGCAGTGTCCTGGGCTCAGTAGTATGTAGGGCAGTGTCCTGGGCTCAGTAGTATGTAGGGCAGTGTCCTGGGCTCAGTAGTATGTAGGGCAGTGTCCTGGGCTCAGTAGTATGTAGGGCAGTGTCCTGGGCTCAGTAGTATGTAGGGCAGTGTCCTGGGCTCAGTAGTATGTAGGGCAGTGTCCTGGGCTCAGGACAGAGGGTCAGTGGGCTGTAGGGCGGCTGACAGAGGTCGGTAGCATGTGGGGCGGAATCAGGAGGGCAAGGTGTCGGGGGAAGGTACTGGGGGGGGGGGGGGGTCAGGAGAGTATGGTCCTGGAATATATGGAGGGCACAGTGCAGGGGGTTCAGGAGGGCTTGGGTCTCAAGAGGGCATGGCACTGGGGAGACAGGAGGGTATGGTATTAGGTGGATTGGGAGGGCTGGGGTGTCGGGAGGGTATGGTATTGATGGGGTCAGAAGGGCTGGGTTGTCAGGAGGGTATGGTATTGGGGTGTCGGTAGGTCTGGAGTTTAAAGAAGTTTTATATGCAGAGTGGTGCAGGGAAGGTGCAGTGGCCCTCTATCCCTACCGCCTCTCTCACCTTATCTTGGATCGGAGAAGAGTCCAAACCCGCCCCAAATTTTCCAGAGGCTTTTCCAGACCCGCAGCTGCACATATGCAAGGGACAGGGACTTGCTCTGCAGCTTAGAATTGGGTGAGTGTATGAGTCGATGGACTCGGCAACAGCGAGACGTCTTTGCGGCCTACTTGTCAGTGATCGTCGGGTTGCTGACACCCGCTCTACAGTGACAGGCACTGTACCAAACTATATCAGACAAACTTAAAATGTGGCAATCTTTTCCACAGATTCTGATAGGGGGAAAATAACCTAATCAACATTAACCAGCTCTGTATACAGGGGGTCTATCTGTAACTAACTTTTAGCACTTCTTTTGGGTGGCCAAGTTGACTTATGGTAGTGACTGGTGAGTCAGTAGTAGGAATGTAATGTGGCTCCCCTGTCAGCTCTCTACAACAGAAAGGCTAATCATTATGTAGTTCAAGATAAGAACTAGGAACATCTGAAGTGTGCAGAGGATACAGGTTGTTTTTTTTTTTAACCCTTGTCAAGCATATAAACAAAATGATATATTTAACAAGTTAAAAGGAAGCAAAGAAAAGAAGTTCATTGTTGGGGTTTACAAACCCTTTACTACTTTTTTCGTAACACGTGGCATTGTGCTTCACTATCCATTGCTGTTGCTTACCCATCTCGACTTTTTCTTGTCCCGTACATCTTATTTTTAAGATGCTACTATGCAATATTCTTGTCCAGATCTACCTGGTGTTACCTAGTGACTCTGTCTGCTCCAGTGCAGCAACCTAATTTACTGTTACTGGTTGTTTCAACTCCTGTGAAATCATTAACACTGATGTTCCACATGCCTTGACCTTGGATTATGGTCAGATTTTCCAAAAAAGGACAGAGGTTTTTGTATTTAGGTTTTGCCAGAAATACCCTACTGCATAAGGTCTTTTGCAAATGTGCATATGCAACATGCTTTCTGCTTGAGTTCTTTCAAAGATATTTTTTGCCTTGCTTGTGACCTCCTTTTAACATTTAAAAACCTCACACAAACTACTTTTGCATCACTGTTGACTTGTGCGGGGTTAGACGCCATTTTTTTCTTTTCTTTTTTTTTTGAAAGACTTGGGAAGGGTTAATAAAATATATCCCTTTTCAGTATTTTTTTTACAATAGTATATATATATATATATATATATATATATATATATATATATATATATATATATATATATATATATATATATATAATATAATATATTTTTTTTTTTTTTTTTTTTTTAACTGTGAGGCCCCGTACACACGACCGAGGAACTCGACGTGCCAAACACATCGAGTTCCTCGTCGAGTTCAGTGTGGAAGCCGCCGAGGAACTCGGCGGGCCGACTTTTCCCATTGACTAACATGTTCTCTTTTCGGCCCGACGAGTTCCTCGTCGGCTTCCTCACTGAAAAGTGTACACACGACCGAGTTTCTCGCCAGAATCCAGCTCCGACCGAGTTTCTGGCTGAATTCTGCCGAGAAACTCGGTCGTGTGTACGGGGCCTAACTCTTCAAGGATGACCAGTAGGACCAGAACTAAAGAATTTCCCCCTATTGATGATCGTCATGCATTCTCAGAGTAGCAGAGTTCAGTAGAATCTTTCATATGAAACCAATTGTTACATTTTCACCTACAAAGCTTACTTGGAACTATATTTTATTTTGTTCTAAATCCCATAATGTGAAAAAAAATCACAGAAAAAACTAACACCATTATTTATGTTGATGTTTTTCCCTGTAAAAAAAATGCAAAGACTTTCACCGTCCAATTCAGCATACCATAAGGACTTTTGTCACATAAATTGTGAGAGACTTCATCATGCCATGGAAAGAAAGCTTTTAAACTGTACATGTTGTGCGCCTCAGTCCTCAATTAAATTTGTTATTAAAACAAGATGGGAACTTGTAAAATCATTGTGAGAACCTCTCTATCTGTTGGCAAGACAGATTGTATTTAAAGATAGGGGAGGACAGAGCATCAGTGAGAGATCGGATGAGATTGCTCCTGGGACGCAGCTCCGACTCCTATGTTACCACTGCAGTGTGAATGTGTCCTCGCCCGTGACTATCAACCTGAGTGATTTCACCATTCCTCCCTCCCTTCACCCCCCCTGTGTGTTTCCATCGTATAGCCTTGGAACATGCCTATTACTCTGCAGCTGTGCATGTCAGCGCCTATCAATACAACCTAAGTCCGAATCACATTGCCAGCTCTGGTTTTCTATACATGGACTAGTTCCTGATGTGGCACCCCAGCGCATGATAGCATGTGAAATTTGCCTCCCATATTGGCCACTGCTGTTCACTACTAAGTGCTGCCTTAGACATCAGCTTATTCAGTCAGATGTCTGGTAAGAGTGGATTATGAGTGAGAGCCCGGGTCCCCCTTTTATGAGTTTTACAATTGCTGCTTTTCCTATCAGAGAAAACACTAGTTTAATGATATTTATGTGCCTGTGTGTACAGGTCCACTAAAAACAATGGGATGCAATACAGATGAGAAGGCAAAAAATACCCTGAACATTAAAAAATGTGGCGTCTTTGGTGCAAGAGCCCTTAAAGTCAGAATATTAAGTCTTGCTAGTAGATCGCTTCATGCTTGTCCCTTTTGCAGGTATAGCTATGTAAAACCTCAAAAATAAGTTCCTATACTGCTTAACCACTTAGGGACCGCCGCACGATGATATACGTTGACAGAATGGCACAGCTGGGCACAAGGGCGTACATGTACGTCCCCTTTAAGAACCCGTGCTCGCGACCCGGTCCAAAGGTCCGCGCCCGCAGGACCCGATCGCTGCCGGTGTCCCGCGATCGGGTCGCAGGAGCTGAAGAACGGGGAGAGGTGAGTGTAAACAAACCTTCCCCGTTGTTCTCTGTGGCAGTGTCAGTGATCGTCTGTTCCCTGTCATAGGGAACGACGATCAGTGATGTCACACGTCCAACCACGCCCCCCTACAGTAAGAAACACACATGAGGTTACACTTAACCCCTACAGCGCCCCCTAGTGGTTAACCCCTTCACTGCCATTGTCATTTTCACAGTTATCTGTGCATTTTTATAGCACTTTTCTCTGTGAAAATTACAATGGTCCCAAAAATGTGTCAAAAGTGTCCGATGTGTCCGCCATAATGTCGCAGTCACGAAAAAAATCACTGATTGCCGCCATTACTAGTAAAAAAAAAAAAAATACCATAAAACTATCCCCTATTTTGAAAACACTATAACTTTTCCACAAGCCAATCAAACGCTTATTGCGTTTTTTTTTTGTTTTTTTTTACCAAAAATATGTAGAAGAATACGTATCGGCCTAAATTGAGGGAAAACAACATTTTTTAAATATTTTTTTGGGGAATATTTATTATAGCAAAAAGTAAAAAATATAGATATATGTATATTTTTTAATTGTCGCTCTATTTTGGTTTATAGAGCAAAAAATTAAAACCGCAGAGGTGAGCAAATACCACCAAAAGAAAGCTCTATTTGTGGGAAAAAAAGGACGCCAATTTTTTTGGGAGCCACGTCGCACGACCGCACAATTGTCAGTTAAAGCGACACTGTGCCGAATCGCAAAAAGGGGCCAGGTCCTTAACCTGCATAATGGTCCGGGTCTTAACCGGTTAAAGTCCAGTAATTCACTTTCTTACCCTGCTCTGCACATGCTCAGTTGCTATCTATTTGTAGGCACTGTGCCAAATTTTGTAGCGGCTGATCTGCTGACAGCCTAAGGATTTACTGCTGTTCAGGGCTTCAGCAACATCGCAGCCTCCAGCAAGAAGAAACAGGAACAATGCTGGGGGCAGTTTACAGCACACACTAATTTAGCATAATTAATCATGTGAAATTTATGTTCCTTGCTAAAGAACATTATTTTTATCACGTCATGTGTACTGTTCCACTTTAAGGTTATCGTCCAGAAGAGTCTGGTGTCCAACCATTGTAAATGACGGGCTTGTTTTAGAACCTAGTGACACAGGGATGAGGAGTTGCCAGTATGGGGAATGAGTACCCCCAGGAATTAAGAAACAAATTGCTATTCCATGTGCGATCACAGATCCCACTTACAAATGACAGCTCTGGGTCTCCCCTAGCATTTAGGAAACTATCACCGGATTTCCCAACATGATCAACATATCAGGCAATATTGTAGTAATCATATGCAGGATATATAGTATGATCATTCAGAAAATAAACCATGCCTATGCCGTGGCAGCCAAAGGATTACAGTATACATCTGTATAAGGCTATAACTGTCAGATACACATGATCAGGTCCCAGTACCGGCTTCAGTGTAGAGGAGGGACAGTCAACAATGAATGCCCTGTAGTAAGCCTATGGGTAATATAATCACACAATTGGGACCCAGTGCCGACTTTGGTGTAGGAGAGGCAGCAACAATGGCTACAGTGCCTCTCCTACACTGAAACCGACACTGGGACCTGATCATGTGTCCCAGACCATAGCGACTTCAGAATAAGTAAGTATAGGCATCTGTACATTTAAGAGGGTAGACGGAATAGTCTTGGAATAGAGGTGGTAGTAGTTTTAGCCTTCGTTAGAGTTTGACTGGAATTTCATGTTGAAGCGGAGCTCCACCCAAAAGTGGAATAAATAGGAGACACTTTCTTTCCATTTTTACATGTATTGCTGCTATACTGGTAGTCACTGTGGATCTAAAGTTTGGAGCTGTATTGTGGAAGGAGTACTTATCTGCAGTTGTGGTTCCTCTGGCAATTCCCAGGAGGGAATATACGCACTCCGTGCAAGGCGTGTTTGACCCCTTGCAGGGTCACCTGAGGGAGGTGATTGAGCAATCTATGTGGTGGTGGGATCACTTTTCCTTGAAGTTTGTTTGAAGATTCATCACCCAAGCTATTTGTTTATGCACCACGTGGACTATATTTGTTTCATATTCATATTTTGGACTTGTTTATGATATTATTTATCATCTAATATTGTATATGGCACTGTATTATTTTCATATTTCACTATACATCGCTGCTACACTTATATCAGTTATTGTTTTTTTGTAGGAGCACATTAGTGGAAGCTGCAGTATTTTGCATAGATATTTTATTTTATTATCACAAGGTTAACCATCACATAAGTTCAATTGGTGCCATCAGTAAATTTTCACTTATATTATTATTTTATTAATTTTTCCATACACTATTAGCGTGCAGCTACCACAATTTACATACAAAAGTGGAACCTCCGCTTATCTGCTTCCTCCCTCTCTCCGGTGCCACATTTGGCACCTTTCAGGAGGGGATCGGGGGGGCAGGGGACATGTACCTGTTTTCGACAGGTACCCTTCCCCCCCTTCCGAGAGAGGTTCAGCCCCCCTCCTCCGCCGTAAGGCCAGTTAGAAAGCACAGTGCAGTAGGAAACCATCTGTGAACCTGAAAGGCTTCAATGCCGGTTTCCCTAACCATGAATGGTGGTTGCAGCACCCCAGAGCCGATCGGAAAATCGGCTGGGGTGCCGACATTGCGGGACCCCTGGACAGGTGGGTGTCTTAATATTAAAAGTCACCAGCTACAGTATTTGTAGCTACTGGCTTTTATTTTCTTCATGGAGGGGGGTGGAACTCCTTTACCTAGATAGGCAAATTAATTATAAAGTTATATTCAAAGTTATTGACCCATACGGACGCAATTTACTTTGGATGGACACCTATGCATCAATGACCTTTTTGGCTATTAAAGAGTTACATCTATTCAGCTACAATATATACCAAATCATTTTTATTACTTTAGCTGAATGCAAATACAGAATTTTACAAATTGTTAGAAGGTAGAAAACATTTGTTATTCAGATATAAAATATCTTTATAGCCGATTCTGCTAATATCATTACTGAAGGTTAATGACAGCTTGAATACATGTTAAAGTGAGTATGTTCCTCTGAGTAAACCTCCAGTTAGGCACCAACTGTGGAAGCCTGAGAAAATGTTCAGCCTGGAATCTCCTGTAAGGAAATGTATTGTCATTAGGAAATAAGTGGGATTTAAAGGCGTATCAGTCACTTGCAATTAGTCTGCTTCCACTGGCATGAATAAAATAGCACGTTGTTGGTAATTTGGTGGGTTTCAGCAGTAGAACTCTGGGATTGACGATGTTGCTGATAGCCAGACATGAGCTGTTTTTCTTGGCAGCCTGAAGGTGT
Source organism: Rana temporaria (assembly GCF_905171775.1). Classification (NCBI taxonomy): domain Eukaryota; kingdom Metazoa; phylum Chordata; class Amphibia; order Anura; family Ranidae; genus Rana; species Rana temporaria. Next base: position 581,212,369 of record NC_053489.1, read on the forward strand.
TTTTCTGCCCTTTGGGGCTTTGTGGAAGTGTTGTTTCTTGACCCACGTTTCATATTGTATAACTCCCTAGTATGTCTCTGTCTTTTGCTGTAGCTGCTGACTAGAAGGTCTGCAGACATTTACAGAGCTCAGCATCTTTCCTTTGACTTTTCACATGGTGTAATTCGATGGTAGCAGGCACATTTCCTGTGGAAGGAAGCTTACTGAACCGTAGATAGGAGATTGTATTATTGTAATCGCTTGTAGACTACATTTCCATCTGTTTTGGCACCTTATGAATGTATGGTTTTTCTATCAATTTAACAGTAGGCTGCTAATATATAACATATGATTAATTTAAATCTAAATTCCACTGAAGTTTTGCCATATGAAAGGCTTGCTGTAGCTTTCTCAAATGTTTGTTGCAGTCTCATATGAATAACCATTAAATGTTTTATGTTGCAGTCTCATACAGATGACAATTTAATTTATGGTGCCGTCTGTGGTTTACAATCTGACACAATCACACAGAACCTTTAAATATGATGCCTGAGACGTAAAACATGCTGTATATATGCAAGAAGTACATAGTTCTGTATACCATCTAGGTTTCCAGACCCTGTTGATTTGTTGGAAGTTACCCCATAAAGATATGCCTGTTTGTTGGATTTCATACAATTACACTTGTGCGGTAATACTAAGTACAGCTGTGGCCAAAAATTTGGTAAATTACACGAATATAAATTTTCACAAATTTATATTTCAGTGTTTTTAGATCTTTTTGTCAGATTTTACTATGGTATACTAAAGTATAATTACAAGCATTTCATAAGTGTCAAATGCTTTTATTGACAATTACATTAAGTTTATGCAGTGTCAATATTTGCAGAGTCGATCCTTCTTTTTTCAAAACCTCTGCAATACGTCTTGGCATGATGTCAATCAACTTCTGGGCCACATCCTGACTAATGGCAGTCACACAATCTCAATAGGATTAAGGTCTGGGGAGTTTCCATAGACTCAAAATTTCAATGTTTTGTTCCCCAAGCCACTTGGTTGTCACTTTGCCTTATGGCAAGGTGCTCCATCATGCTGGAAAATGGATTGTTCATCACCAAACTGTTCTTGGATGGTTGGGTGACGTTTCCCCCGGAGGATGTTTTTGTACCTTCTTTATTCATGGCTGTGGTGTTAGGCAAAATTGTGAGTGAGCCCCACTGCCTTGGCTAAAAAGCAACCCCACACATAAATGGTCTCAGGATGCTTTACCATTGGTATGACACAGGAAGGATGGTAGCACTCATCTTTTCTGGACAAGGTTTTTTCTGCATGCCCACAAACAATGGCAAAGGGTTTTCATAAGAGAAAAATTACTTTACCCCGGTCCTTAGCAGTCCCATCCCTGTACCTTTTTGCAGAATTTCAGTCTGTCCCTGTTCTTCTTGGAGAGCAGTTGCTCGATTGCTGCCATTCTTTACACCAGGCCATCATCCAAAAGTCTTTGCCTCACTGTGCATGCAGGTGCGCTCCCACCTGCCTACTGCTATTCCTGAGCAAGCTCTGCCCTGATCCCGCAGCTAAATTAACTGTAAGAGACGGTCCTGGCACTTGCAGGACTTTCCTGAGTGTCCTGAAGTGTTCTTAACAAATGCAGTGGAAATTGTTTTTAATAGGATTAAAGCGGAGTTCCACCGAATTTTTTTTTTCTAAAAGTCAGCAGCTACAAATACTGCAGCTGCTGACTTTTAAAATAAGGGCACTTACCTGTCCAGGGCGCCCGCGATGTCCTCACCCAAAGCCGATTTGTCTCTCGGGTGGAGGCGCTGCCATTTTTGGTAAGGGAATCTGGAAGTGAAGCCTTGGGTGGAACTCTGCTATAAGTTGATTTTCATGGCAAAGATGGACTTTGCAAATAATTGCAATTCATCTGATCACTCTTCATAACATTCTGGCGTATATGCAAATTTCCATCATAAAAAAATGAGGCAGCAAACTTTGTGAAAATGTTATATTTGTGTAAATCCCAAAACTTTTGGCCACGACTGTACATAGCTAGAGGGCTAATCCCTATAATGGTTTAATTAATGAGACATGTTTCATTCAGCTTTCTGAGCAGTGAACTGATGCCCAGACTGGCAGTATGGCTAGACAGGCAATCTGGCCAATAGACTACTTCTTTCCTGAGGCTTATTTCCCAAAAGCAAATTGCAAATTTAAAGGCTTTTTTTTTTAGCCCAAAGCACTGTAGTAAAAAATATATATATTTTTTTAAATGTTACTAATGTTTTTTCAACATCCAATTTGAGTTGGATGAGTTATTGTGACCTTGCTAGCCAACTGTATTCTCTCCCCTCTCCCCCCATCAATACCACTCTATATACATTTTTGATTGTGTGTTTTTATTTTTATTTTTTTACAACAGCCAGTTAGATAGTAGTCCCAACAACAAGTTCTTCTTCTATATCCTAGTTATTTTATGCCCTAGCTTTGGAACATGCTCGGGGGGGGGGGGGGGGGGGGGGGGTTGGGGAATGTCATTGATGAAGCCTTCCACTCTTTCACAGATGTTCTAAAAAAAACATTGGTGGGCAGTCTGTCTGTACTCGGGTGAGGCATTCAGTTAGTGCCTCTGTTTCTCCCAGAAGAGTTCAATGCCAAGGCTATATCCCAGAAATATCAGTTCAGTTGTTCAGGATGGGACCCAACTTTGTATTTGGGAGGTTCTCACTTTTAGGGCAGGTAGGCTGAGAAGATGATGCTTGATTTTTAACCTAGGTCTTTAGGCAGTATTTAACTAAAAAGCAAACCTTTATTATATTACAGCTGACCAGTGCTTTGATGTGAAGGTTTCCTTTTTTTTAGGCTTGCTTTCTTCTATTTTCATCTAGCGATGCCCAAATCTGTTGTATTTCGCAAGCTCAAGCTTTCCAGCAGAATGCTTCAGATTACATGGATTGGACAAACCACTTAAACACTAGCAGGGTGATGAAAATGATCAGGTTTTTTTATTTTCTTTTTTTTTTATTAATTCACCCCTTATCTCAAAAGGAAAAACTATTTGCTGGAACTCACGTGTCAAACACAAGGCCCACAGGTCTTGTGCAGCCCTCCAGGCCATCTCATGTGGCCCTCACACCTTTCCTGCAGCTGCACCACACCCTCATCTGTTACCACCTTGTCTCAGCAGTCTGCAGCAAAAAAGACAGAGCCCCTTCTACAGATTGTGCATTTTTCTGTGCAGCCGTGGAGGTGATCGTCTCTGCTCCCCCCCAAGGAGTGTGAATGGGCTCTGTGCCAGTCTGCACCTGTCTTTCACAGCTAAGGCCTTTAGTTATTACCAAAACCAGTAATAATTTAATTCAGAGGTAATTATTTCATATGTTAAAGCGTAGATGCATTTATATAGTCTTACAGATACAACCGGCCCTTTGAGGGCAAACGCAATGCTGATGCGGCCCGCAATAAATTTGCGTTTGACACCCCGCTGCAACTGATTTTAAAATGTGAGCTGGAGTTTTGCTCCCCTCCCCGAGACTGACAATGCTGCTGTCTGCTGTGCCTCCTGTTCTCATTCCCCCAGAGTTGTGTCTTGCTAATACAGTAGGTGTGATACTTGCAACATCACCAGGTGTAAAAATCGATGCAGACCTCATATCTGATTGTTAAGCTGCAATATAATACATTTTTGGGTTTAATACCGCTTTAAGAATATGCTTTGCATGGTAACCTTTAATTTTTATGATGAACTGAATCCATGTGTTTTTCATTGTTTTTAAACTTTATTTACCTTTTTTTTTCCCCAGCTGCCCTGTGGACATCGGTGCAAAGAGATCTGTCACCAGGGAAGTTGTTCAGTTCTTTGTATTCAGAAAGTTAAACTTCGATGCCCTTGTCGGAGAATTAAAAAGGTCTGTATAACTGCCTGATCGAACAAATGTTTTTTCAAAACTAACATTTCTCTGTATGGTACTTCATCTGCGTTGGCATATACAGGCGGTCCCCTAGTTACAAACATCTGACTTACAAATGGAGGGAGAGGAAATCTACCCCTAGGAAGGGAAATTAACTCCTGTAAGCTCTATCATGGGAAAAAGGTATCCCCACTGAAGTCTTATCACCAATCCCTGTTTCCACAACAACCCCAAATTTTCCAAATCCAACTGTCATTGGGACAAGAAAGTAAGGTGAAATCTTCTGATCAGGGGCACATACAGCAAAACAAATTTGACAGGGGTGATAACCCTTCCCTATGCTATCCAAAAAATCATAAAAATAATTTTTACACTTAAAAAATGTACCCGTTCCTACTTACAAATTCAACTTAAAGCGGTGGTTCACCCTAATGAATTTTTTATTTTTATATAGCATTAAATTAGGCATAGTAGCGCGAGCTACAGTATGCCTGTATAGATTTTTTTAGCCCGGTACTCACTGTGCAATCCTCTATAGAAGATTCCGACTCCCCGCGGGGAATGGGCGTTCCTATCAAGAGGGAGGATGATTGACGGCCGGCTATGGCACGTCACGCTTCTCCGGAAATAGCCGAAATAGGACTCGGCGCTTCACGGCGCCTGCGCATAGTCTGTGCGCAGGCGCCGTGAAGAGCCGACACCTGTTCCGGCTATCTTCGGGGAGCGTGACGTGCCATAGCCGGCCGTCAATCATCCTCCCTCTTGATAGGAACGCCCATTCCCTGCGGGGAGTCGGAATCTTCTATAGAGGATTGCACAGTGAGTACGGGGATAAAAAAATCAATACAGGCATACTGTAGCTCGCGCTACTATGCCGAATTTAATGCTCAAATGTTGTTAGTGTGGGTGAACCACCGCTTTAAGATCAAACCTGCACACCCCATCTTATTTGTAACCCTGGGAACTGCCTGCATCGGTAAATTCTCGTTGCATGGTTATACTGTATATCTGTTATCTGCTGTTCTGTTCAAATAGGAATCAAAACGCCAAATTCTGGACATTTTTAGAACATATATTCAGGTGCCTGCTTTATCCAGTTTAATAAGGCTGTTTGAGGGTGTGACTTATTGTACATTATTACTCTATCAAGGATGTTGAGTTTCCAAGAGTTTTTTTTTTATTATTATTCTTTATGTAAATTGCAATCCCCAAGAAAAATAAATTAGAAACACGTGGTTCAACTGTACATAATGTGAAGTACGGGTAAGAAGGATTGTGGGTTGTGTATATCTGTCACCTAGACTTCTTACGTACATATGGTATGGGGCTTCAGGGTTTATGGTGGATAAGGAGAAAGCAAACCTTTTTTTTTTTTTTCTCAAAATTCTAATCATTTCTGTTCTGGGACCTGGAGCCTGAGGTCTTTTGTAGAGCTTTGAGTGGGATAAAGCCTCTACTCCTAGGTCCACATCTCACCTGGTAACACAAGACCTCATTTTTAGTGTTCACTCTCCACAGTCCTTTATTTTTGCATTCTGACAGATACCCAGGGCTCTCTGCAGTGGGAGTTGAATGCCAACAAAACACTCAAAGAATACAGGAGCTGACAGTTTTTTTGGGGGGGACTCCATTAGGGGGAACACGGTTAATCAAGAACCAACCAGAGTTTAGTGAGTGTCTCACAGGAGCAATTGTGTTTTTTTTTTTTTTTATGCTATGGACTTGTACTGCATTGAAATTATAATTGCTGCCTTGCTGAATAAAAGTGCAGCACAAACCTGCTTTAACTGTTCCTGGGTGTCCCTATCGTGTGTATGGTTTACTGCAGTGAGTACTAGTTGAGTCTGTCATCCTTAGGCTAGGTTCACATCACGATTTTTACATCCGATAATCGGACCGTTAAATCGGATGGAATCGTATATGACAAAATCGTATGTAATCGGATAAAAACGCACAGTCATCCGATTTATTACGATTTAGATTGACCACAATATAAAAAAAATCGGACACGATTTTAATACGATTTCAAATCAGGACCAAAAATCGTGGTCAAACACGATTTTTGATGCGATTTTAAATCGTATCAAATCTGATGCGGATCAAATCGGATGCACTTGGGGACCTACATTAATGAATGGAAGTGAATGGATACGTTTTGCCATACAGATTTGTACGATTTCAAACCTAAGAATCGTGAGAACAAGTAGGATGATAAAATCGTGGTGTGAATGCACCCTTACAACTCTGTAATTTGATGTGGGCTGTACCTTAAAAGAGAGGCAGCTATTGTTGAACAAAATAAAGGAGCTTAATAAACAGCTTGTTTTGGCAAATTATAACCAGAAATAGGTGAATTGCCCAGCAGAAGCAACAACTGACTGTAGCCCACCAGGCTTACTAGGAGAGACAGCAACTAGTGAAACTGTGTCTACAACAACAGATACAAGCCCTGTTAGAGGCAGATGGTGTTGCAGGGGCTGACTTCTACATTTCAACAGCTAGTGCAGAGCACTTTATGAAATGTGTCCCTGGAGAATATTAAAACTTGCTTCAGTGTCTCTGAAAGAGTCACCAAATGCAAAAAGCTACCCGAGGATCTCTGAACTTATGTGCTAGCACATGTTTTAATAGGGAAGCCTCAGAAGACCTACATTGACTTGTAACCCCAGGATGTCAAGGAGTATCCTAAAGTCAAGAGGTAATTCATATGGGAATATGACCCTGGAAAGTCCCAGATGTTTGTTCCACATTACAAAAAAAAGCTGGAAATGAAAGTGCTCACGCTTGCTTAGACTGTGTAGTGAGTGGTCTGGAACTGTAACAGAGCCTTGCCTGTTAAAAGAGAAGTTTATTTAAATTTTTTTCCCCTAGTCATACTTGTCTCGGTGGATGCAGCACCAGACTGATGCATCCCGACTTGGAAGTTAAGATGACGCAGTGCCTGGACTGATGGCAGTGACGACAGCGGAGAGTGGACTTCAGACCGCCCTCCGCTGAAAAAGAATCACAGGAGTGCAAAACTAAATGCACCCCTGTGACCCAGAGGAGAATCCCAGCCTAAAAAAGCTCAGGCTGGACTTCTCCTTTTAAGTAACAGAAAATCTGTTATGTTACAGTGGCACAATAGGCAAACTACAACCTCAAGAGTGGAGGAGCCTCTTCCACAAAGGTATTCATTGGGACCAGTGGGATTTAGAAAACACCCTGATGTCAGTGGGAGTAAACGATGCCCCATCATTGGTTTTCGAGGGAGAAATGGTGCCCCATTGTTTGTATTTAGGGGAGGACTCGTGCCCCATTGTTGGTGTTTGTGGGTGGAATGGTGCCTCAACACAGGCATCAGTGGAAGGAATAGTACCCCATCATTGGTGTCCGTAAATGGAATGGTACCTCAAGGGCCAGATAAAGGCAAGCAAAGGGTCACTGGTTTTAGTACATTAGAGATAAACTAAGTTTTTAAAATGAAGTCTAACACAAAAAACAAAACCAGTGTAGAAAAATATTTACAGAAAAATATATATTGCAATGAAAGAAGAGACAATAATAAACGGCAAAACAAAATGGTTTAAGAATGAAAAAGCCCTGGACTATTTGGGTCCTGGCAAAGTTCACTCATAAAATTGACCTTAGATTTTAGTCTTTGGCTCTCCAAGATGAAAGGCTGGGTGGCTGTATTGTATTTTGATGGTAAAGATGAGCTCTCAAGCTGTAGTTTTTAGCAGCTTTTTGGAGAGGGCATTGCTGAGCCCCTCTCCAATACACTCACAATGGTTAAGGGATGGGAAGTAGGAGTGCTGAAATGTTTTATAATACAGACCCTCTCACGCTAGCAGTGAGCTAATTGTATCTATATTTCCGGATGACAATATTTTACAGCCAGGCAACCAAAATATTATGCAGAATTGGCTCCCGTTTTGCTAGAGACCAATCGCGAGTTCTCTCCTATGCTTTAATTCTGCAACAAGGGTAGTGTGCGCCCTTCGCTTGCTGTACCTAATAAGTTTCATTATACAGTAGTATAGACATTTTTTATATCTCAATTATAGCTGGACATGTAAAATGTCTATTTTGACAGCTGGGCTGTTTTAAAAGTGTCACAGAAAGACACTTACCTGTGTATTGGTGTAAATGCTTTACAATGGTCCGTTACTACGGGTATTCAGGCTTGTCAAGCTTGCTAGATGACATGGCTTAACCACTTCAATACATGGCATTTTCACCCCCTTCCTGCCCAGACCAATTTTTAGTTTTCAGCGCTGTTGCACTTTTGAATGACAATTGTGCGGTCGTGCAACGTGGCTACCAAACACAATTGACGTCCTTTTTTTCCCCACAAATAGAGCTTTAGTTTGGTGGTATTTGATCACCTCTGCGTTTTTTCTTTTTTTTTTTACGCTATAAACAAAAGAACAGGTAAACCTCACCCTCAGGTTAGACTGTGTTCCTTTTTATTCAAATGGGTAAAGCAGCGCATAAGAAAAGTAGACACACACCGTAGCCCAAAAGGATTCTCTTCTTTGAAATGGACTTGGCATATTCAGTGGTAGCAGTGCCAAAGACTGAAACGTGGTTGCCAAGTGCCCCATATTATATGAGCCTATGGAATGTGACCTGGAGAAGCATATGTCACCATTTTCCAAGCTTGTTCCTGTAACCCACATAGGAATTGAGACTGGAAGGCAGATATTGTCCATTTAATGGAACTGTAAATCATGTCAAAGGAGTGCTTAAGAACTTGCTGCACTGTATTATACTGAGCTGTGATTTTTCCGGAACTGTAGGGGAAAAACGCATAACCAGTCCTAAAAATGTGTCTGCAGTAAATTCTGTTAATATTTTGCTTGAATTTTAGGGGGATGTTGACACCTGCTCAAGGTTGGGAATTCAGATAAAACTGCCCTAGTGCCAAAAATATGAAATGTAAAGGTAAAACGGTGTACCTCAGCAAACAGAAGTTAGCCTGGGATACCTTCTTTTTTCATAATGCCATAATATACTCTATAACAGGGGAGGACTGGCAACTCATGGGGCCCCCGGGCAATAGAAGATTATGGGTCCCCCGGGCTTACAGATGGCCACCAAGCCAGGAGGCATTACAGAGGCAGGGCAGCTAAAATCTCAGGATTTTCACATCAAAAGCATGCCGGTTTTGGACATATCCGGGACAGATGTAAAAAAAAAACACAGATTTTTACATACTGTCCCTGGTTTTAATGAGCCTGGCAACCCTGATGGGCCCCCTAGTCGCATGGGGCCCTCGGGCAGTGCCTCAATGGTCAGTCCGCCCCTGCTCTATAATGTATAGATGGAGCAAGTTGTGGAGCAGCTGGTGGTTCCCCAGTCTCCCACAAGGATGGTGTTGGATGTGACCTATTCACAATTTTTTGAGCAATCATTTAGGTGTAGAAAATGACAAGTGGATTGAGCTGTGTTTTGTCTGGACCAGTATTTACAAAGCAGTTAAGTGTTGCAAATCCTGCTCTACGTGTAAACATAATGTACCACAGTGTTGAAGTTGGATAGTACCCATAGGTACCTTTTTTTTAAAGAGCGTTGCCATTGATCTGATTGGGCCACTGCCAAAGTCCACCAGGGTGACCAGTACACAGTAATGGTCCTTGACTATGCCACTTGATATCCAGCAGCAATCCCAAACTGGTAGGTTGGTAGAGCAGTTGATTGGAACCCTGGAAGTTGTGCTAAATAAAGTTATTGATAAGCATGTAAAAGACTGGGACTTGTTACAGTAAGGCTCTGTTCACACCATGGTGCAGAAATTTCAGTTTTTCTGCACACATTTTGCAAGGGCTCAAATAAAACAATGGTTCTCTATGTGCCCTGTTCACACCACAACCTGTGGATGCAGTTTTCTGCATAGGAAAAAAAACTGACATGAAATCAACATTGGTTTTAACAGGGCACATAACTAACGCGCATGAAAACTGACATCAACGTGCATAAAAACTCACTGAAACGCGCACGAAAACAGAAACTGACGTAAACTTTTATGTCTGCAAGTGAAATCTGGGTGCTTTTCCCATCAGTTTTCTTGCACATATGGTGTGAATGAACTTTAAATGATTTATTTTTCAAATTTTTAAGCTAAGAACTTGCTGTATAAAGCCCTTCTGTATTAAAAACAGTATTCTGTATTCATTGCTGTCTTGCTGAAGAAAGTGCAGGACAAATCTGTCTGGACTGTTTCTGGCTGTCTGTCTCATGCATGGTTTCCCACTTTAAAGCGGTGGTTCACCCTAAGAAACAAGTTTCTACCATTAAATCCAGCATACTAGCGCAAGCTACAGTATGCCTTTATTTATTTTTTTGGCGCCGTACTTACAGTTTAATCCCGTAGTGAAGTTTCAGACTCCCCGCGGGGAATGGGCGTTCCTATGCAGAGGGAAGATGATTGACGGCCGGCTATGGCGCTTCACGCTTCCCGATAATAGCTGGAGTAGGTCTCGCCGCTATACGGCACCTGCGGACAGACTAGGAGCTGACTGCGCAGGCGCCGTGAAGAGCCAAGTCCTATTTCGGCTATTTTCGGGAAGCGTGACGCGCCATAGCCGGCCGTCAATCATCTTCCCTCTGCATAGGAACGCCCATTCCCCGCGGGGAGTATGAAACTTCACTACGGGATTAAACTGTGAGTACGGCGCCAAAAAAAAAATAAAGGCATACTGTAGCTCGCGCTAGTATGCTTGATTGCATGCTAGAAACAAATTTTTTTTTTTTAGGGTGAACCCCCGCTTTAACCAGTTAAGCCCCGGACCAATATGCAGCCTAAAGACCCAAGGTGTTTTTACAGTTCGGGACTGCGTCGCTTTAACAGACAATTGCGCGGTCGTGCGACGTGGCTCCCAAACAAAATTGGCGTCCTTTTTTCCCCACAAATAGAGCTTTCTTTTGGTGGTATTTGATCACATCTGCGGTTTTTAGTTTTTGCGCTATAAACAAAAATAGAGCGACAATTTTGAAAAAAATGCAATATTTTTTACTTTTTGCTGTAATAAATATCCCCCAAAAACATATATAAAAACATTTTTTTACCTCAGTTTAGGCAGATACGTATTCTTCTACCTATTTTTAGTAAAAAAACTCGCAATAAGCGTTTATCGATTGGTTTGCACAAAATTTATAGCGTTTACAAAATAGGGGATAGTTTTATTGCATTTTTATAAATTTTTTTTTTTTTTACTACTAATGGCGGCGATCAGCGATTTTTTTCGTGACTGCGACATTATGGCGGACACTTCGGACAATTTTGACACATTTTTGGGACCATTGTCATTTTCACAGCAAAAAATGCATTTAAATTGCATTCTTTATTGTGAAAATGACAGTTGCAGTTTGGGAGTTAACCACAGGTGGCGCTGTAGGAGTTAGGGTGCACCTAGTGTGTGTTTACAACTGTAGGGGGGTGTGGCTGTAGGAATGACGTCATCGATTGTGTCTCCCTATAAAGGGGATGACACGATCGATGCGCCGCCATAGTGAAGCACGGGGAAGCCGTGTTTACATACGGCTCTCCCCGTTCTTCAGCTCCGGGGAGCGATCGCGACGGAGCGGCTATAAACAAATAGCCGCGCCGTGGTCCCGGTTCGCTCCCCGAGCGGACCCGACCTCCGCATGTAGCGGGGGGGGGTCCCGATCGGACCCCCCACCCGCTAATAGGCAAGGACGTACATGTACGCCCATGTGCCTGTACGTGCCATATTGTGGACGTATATGTACATGCGGGGGTCGGGAACTGGTTAAATACCAGTTAAGCGTTTCCACCTTAAAGTAAGGCAATAGTAAAACTTTTAAAACAGGGTTGTCTACAATCTATTGAATTTTGGCAAATGAAGATAAAGGGGTCGATTTACTACAACTGAAAAATGCTAAATCTGGTGCAGCTGTGCATGGTAGCCAATCGGCTTCTAACTTCAGCTTGTTCAATTAAGCTTTGAGGAAAAAAAAAAACCTGGAAGCAGATTGGTTTCTACGCAGAGCTGCACCAGATTTTGCACCCCTAGTTTAGTTAATCAACCCCAATGTGTTGTATGATTATGATTTACAACTCACGTGTTTTGCCTTTTTGAAGAAGCATGGTGTACATAGTACTTTCTTGGTTAATAAAAATGAAGCATTTTTCAGTTCTGACTGCATTCATAGCTTATTGTTTGGCTCTCTTTTTGTGATTCACACTTTGAAGTTAATCTCCCATAGGTTTATTTTTATTGCTCCTTTTTATTTCTTTGGAAAGAAAAAAACATACTCCTTTATAGCGCACACAGCTTTATAGTACGTAGAACAATATGAAGTTTAAGCGGTTTCCCAGAGCAGATCTGCCGTGTCCTGAGCAAGTAGTCTTTGGTATTCTCTGAGTGTCTCTGTGGTTTGGTGCTTTGCCATAATATACAAAACAAAGAATCTAATGATGAGGAAGTGTACTAGACGTTGTAGGAAGTGCAGGTCCGTTATGTGACAGGGTTAGCGAAATTTACATTTTTTTTTTGTCTGAATATATCGCAGTAACGTAACCTATCTACAGGAGCTTTATTTACATCTGTCTTTTATTAGGTAGTACAGCTTCCGATTTATTTGCCATAATTTGAAGAGGGGGTGGGGGGAGTTCCTAGTTGACGTTACCCCCCAGTGGATTCAGAAAAAACTGTTTTTAAGTAATTGCTCATATTAACTTACAGTATCATATTCTTCCCAAGTTTGCATTCTCTTCTACTAGACAAACTTCTGACCAGATTGCCCCTAGACCAAGGGTGCCCAACCTTTTTAAGAGCGAGGGCCACTTAAGCGACTTGGTAACCGGTCGCCGGCCACAATGAGCGTGTGGATGGCAGCCCACTCTGCTCTATCTATAGAACCCACTCTACGCTCAGCACACCAAACTCGCAGGTAATATAAGTCTATGGCTCAGTGTAGGTAACCCACAGGTGCTTTTCTCTGCATCAGTTTGAAAGAAGCCCAGTAACCACTGCAGAACAGATTTGCCCGTATATACACTGTGATTTTAGTAATAAACTGACCTTTAATAACAGTATTCTATTCCATCCCAGAGCAGGAGGTCGCGGGCCACATCAGAGGGCTCCGCGGGCCACATGTGGCCCCCGGGCCACTGGTTGGGCACCCCTGCCCTAGACAGAGCATGTATATATATATATGGATATTAGATGAGCTAATGTTTAAATATCCTTATTTCTATTTTAAGTTTTTAATGATATATAGATTTCTATATACCGTACACATGGTGACCTTGGTTAGACATGCAGTCATGTCCTGACTGATCACATTCTACCAGTGAGATAAACACGAACACTCCAATCGGCTTCAGATTTTTGTGTATGTAAAATAGTGCTGAGCTGATGACAATAAAATAAATATATATATATATGTGCAAAGTGCAAGAAACCCCGGTAAAAAAGGATAAAATAAATGTTCTCATAATGGTGTATAAATTACGAAGACAAATGTAGAACAATATATGACAGAAATAAAGTGCTAGATGCAAAAATGCAAAGAAAACTAGCATGCACTGTCTAAAGTGGTAAAATTAACCTGCCAGCAAGTACTGCAGCAGTGGTAAAGTGCAAATGTCAGTGAATCCAGATTCTGGATTAAAAGTGCAAACAACCGTGTTAACATGCGTGACAATCCAATAGATGAACAGTACACAAAGCATTATAAATGTCTAATTGCATGAAATACAAAAAAGCATGCATAGTGAAATATAAAAATCCAAATCCAAAATGGTGAAATATAAAGTGCTGAATCTGAGTCATGGGTGACAGTTTCTTGTATGGTGTCCACACTGTGGGCGTTCTTCTAATGGTAATGAATGAATGGCCCCTTCTGTGACGTTACAGCATGTACATATACACAATCTCGGTCCGGTACTGCCTCAGAGCCTGGGGGCATGCTGCCTGGGTGTATAGCCTGTCTGTGAGGTATGGGTTCTCCAAAGGATGTGCCCAAATAGCAAGGAGAGGACAAAAGGATTCCCAATATGGTGCAGTAGGTTTGAATAAATGTGTTTTTTTATTGGTAAGACAAATGGTACTCGCATTTAGAAGTAAACAAAAGAACATAAAATACGAGCGCCGGGCTCGTCCACGTCGCCTCCGGTGCTTAATTTTCCCTACACGTGTCGTCACGTGACTTCATCAGGCTTCAGGCTCCAAACGGCTTCAGATGTTTGCCTATTGGGAGGAAGGAACAAGTAGTGGATAGCAGCTTGACACTCTGCTTTTAATTGCTAAAGTCTATAAAAGTCTACATAATTTAGTTGAAAGTGGCAGTAAAGGTTTGCTTTTCACTTATTTTTTTAAATAACAAACATGCTCTGTGCAAAGGGTTTGCACAGAGAAGCCCCGATCCTCCTATTCCTGGGTCCCCTGTCGGCGTTCCAAGCCCCACCCTCTTGCTACCATAGCAAGTAGCTTCCTAGGGGACGCCCAAGCAGGCTTGCTTACGAGCTGCGGATCTGCATGCCAATTCACACATTGAGCAAAGTTCGGCTCTGCCCCACTCTCTCCTTATTTGCTCACTGGCTGTGATTGACAGTAGCAGGAACCAATGGCTGCTGCTGCTGTCTCAACCAATAGGGAGAAGAGAACCAGGAGAGCCGCTGCCCCCTCATGCACATCTCTGGATCGAGTTGGGGCTCAGATAAGTATTGATTGGGGGGGGGGGGGGGGCTGCTGCTCAGTTTTTTTTGTTTTTTTTACCTGAATGCATAAAGGTAAATAACTTGAGCCCTTGCAACCACTGTAAAGTAGAACTTTCCTCTCCCAATCAACAATGGTTATTTTTAATCCTCATGCTGCTAGAATTAATAATTTGAACGGAAAGTATTTAATATTTATTTGGTTTAAACATTTTTTACGTATCTTCAGTTACTTCCTGGTTTCCTGCCTAGGCAAATGATGTCTTGCATCCCCTGAGTCTTCCAGAAGGGGGAGTTTCTTGGTTAAGAGCGCTCTCCTACATGCATATCTGTGCTAAGGGCAGATGGGTTCCAAGAATAAATGCTACCTAAATTATTTGCCTTCCAGAAATGTTAGGGGATTGTTTTTCAAAGTGATTTCTCAACAAAATAAAGTGTGACTGGGAGAGTTTGCTTTGAATATTAAAAATGAATTGAATTGTGTTTTTTGGTTTGTGATGCTTAGATGCAGTGAAGATCCGCTCTAAGGCTGCATTCACACCTGAGCGCCAAAACGCCCGAAGCGTGACGCTCAGATACGCTGGAGGGGAGAAATAACATTAATCTCTATGGAGATGGTTCACATCTCCACGCCGATCGCGTGAAGCTCAGACAAGTCCCGGACCCTTTTTTGTCGCACGTATTCAGGCGGCTTTGGCGTTCGGCATAGCCGACAATGACCTGTTAAAAAAACGCGGTTAAAAACGCTGCGTTTTGTCGCGGCAAATCGCGGTACAAAACGCTGTGCTAAGGTGTGAATACAGCCTTAGTACACCAATCTCTATAAAAAACAAAACCCACCAGCCACGTTTTCTAATCCCCTCAATGCACACAGCTGTCTACAATGGAGCCAGGAAAAATCTAGTGCTGGGCTGGCCGTACCTGGGCACTAATATCCTATATACTTGAGTAACATGTTGCTCCTTCTGTACGTGGGGGGGCTGAGAGTTGTTTTTAAAGAGAATAAATGGTTGGTAAACATATTCTGCAGTAATAAAATGAAAACAACCTTTGAGTAAAACGCACAGTTGTATCTCTTTTAATGAAGCTTGGAGAAAAGTTCGTCTTTTTCGAGCAGCTCTAGATCTCTATGTAGCCGATTTCACTCAATGTCACACCTTTTTTCCATTACAGTTAGTGGCTGTAGAAGACGCGTCTCTCCACCAAAGATCAAGGACACATTTTCCTATGCTCTTGTTGGCCTCCTGGTGACCCCAGTCTTATTTACCTAGTTTTTCATCATGTCCTGTCCACAGCCTGTGCTTATGCTGTGTACAACCTCTTTCATGTGGCATCAGATCTAAGGATTATTGCTACAACAGAGTTATCCTTTTCCCAGGAACACTTGGTATTTTAGTTTATTTCCCCACCTCAATCTGGCATTCATTTGTTTGGCCAGAGCACTGAATGTCAGCTCTCCCTAGTACGGTATCTACATATCTGCAGTATGTTAATGTGTCTCAAGGCTTTAACGACACCAGGCTAAAGGCATACATTTACTTATAACCCTATAGAGCTGGCAAGAGCCCTGTGTAGTCAACGCTTTGCATACATTAATTAGAACCTTTCTTTTTATATTAAGTAATTTTTCATATTAAAAATTATGATTAACAGAATTGTATATGTGAAGATGTTGGATATTTTATCTGTGTGCCTCCTTAGAGCTGCTTGATATAATGACCTTCCTGAACTGCTGATCATAACCTTGTTCTCCTTTTCCATTTGTAGGAGTTCCCGTGTAACACTGCACGTGAGGGTCATGTTTCACTGGAGTGTGATTTGCATTGTTTAGCACTGAAGAAAAAAGCTGTAGAGGTAAATGCCTGCATATTTTACCAGATATCTTTTATGTGGTTTGAGTTCGATCAGGAGAATGTGTGAGTAGCTCTTGTAGCTGTGCCCCCATAGGATTGAACATCTTTGCACCCACCGCCAGCTGTAACTTGGATAATGTTATCCTTGTTGTAGGCCAGGAACATCAAACTGTTGTATTTGGGTCTCATGTGCTCCTCTTTCTCCTTCTTTGTGCTCCAAAGCCAATTTAGGAACTATTTAGTTTCAATCTATCACTAAACATGGGTATATTGATAGGTAGGTTCTTGCTCTTCATCCCTTAGTGTAGTCAACTCAAATATATAAGATGTATATGGGTCACACAAAATCGGTAACACAAATTGTTCAATAAAATGTATAAATATTACAAAAATGTATACCAACATGGTTACATCACTCAAAGGGAAAGATCCATAGCATACAGGTGAAACTCGAAAAAATACAATATTGTGCAAAAGTTCATTTATTTCACTAATACAACTTAGGTGAAACGAATATATGAGATAGACTCATTTCATGCAAAGCAAGCCGGGATTTGTCATAATTGTGGTGATTACGGCTTTCAGCTCATAAAAACCCCAAATCCACAATCTCAAAAAATTTGAATATTGCATGCAATCAATAAAACAAGGATTGTACAATATCAGACCTCTGAAAAGTATAAGCATGCATCTGTACTTGGTTTGGGCCCCTTTTGCAGCAATTACTGCCTCAATGCGGCGTGGCATGGAAGCTATCGGCCTGTGACACTGCTGAGGTGTTATGGAAGACCAGGATGCTTCAATAGCGACCTTCTGCTCTTCTGCATTGTTCGGTCTCATGTCTCTCATCTTTCTCTTGGCAATGCCCCATAGATTCTCTATGGGGTTCAGGTCGGGTAAGTTTGCTGGCCAATCAAGCACAGTAATCCCACGGTCATTGAACCAGGTTTTGGTGCTTATGGCAGTGTGGGCAGGTGCCAAGTCCTGCAGAAAAATGAAGTCGGCATCCGCATAGAGCTCATCTGCGGAAGGAAGCATGAAGTGCTCCAAAAATCTCCTGGTAGACGGCTGCGTTGACCCTGGACTTAATGAAGCACAGTGGACCAACACCAGCAGATGACATGGCTCCCCAAAACGACACAGACTGTGGAAACTTCACACTGGACTTCAAGCATCTTGCAGTGTGTGACTCTCCATTCTTCCTCCTCCACACTCTGGGTCCTTGGTTTCCAAATGACATGCAAAATTTGCTCCCATCAGAAAAGAGGACTTTTGACCAATGAGCAACAGACCGGGTCTGTTTTTCTTTAGCCCAGGTAAGACGCTTCTGACTTTTGTTGTTCAGGGGTGGCTTGACAAGAGGAATATGACATGTGAAGCCCATGTCCAGGATCTGTCTGTGGGTGGTGGCTCTTGATGCACGGACTCCAGCCTCCTTGTGAAAGTTCCTAACACTTTGAATGACCTTTTCCTGACGATCCTCTCCAGGCTGCGGTCATCCCTTCTGCTTGTGCACCTTTTTCTTCCACACTTTTCCCTTCCACATATCTTTCTATTAATGTGCTTTGATACAGCACTTTGGGAACATCCAACTTCTTTTGCGATTGCCTTTTTGAGGCTTTCCCTCCTTATGGAGGGTGTCAATGATGGTTTTCTGCACAACTGTCGGGTCAGCAGTCTTTCTCATGATTGTGATTCCTACTGAACCAGACTGAGAGACCATTTAAAGGCTCAGGAACCCTTTGCAGGTGTTATGGCTTAATTAGCTAATTAGAGTGGGACACTTTCAGCCTAGAATATTGCACCTTTTCACAATATTCTAATTTTCTGAGATTGTGAATTTGGGGTTTTCATCAGCTGTAAGCCATAATCGTCACAATTTGACAAATCGCGGCTTGAACTATCTTGCTTTGCATATAATGAGTCTATCTCATATATTAGTTTCACCTTTTAAAGCGGGAGTTCACCCGAAAAACAATTTTTAACATTAGATTGAGGGGAATCGGGTGTTTTTTTTTTTGTTTTTTTTTTAAATCAAAGCAGTACTTACCGTTTTAGAAATAGATCTTCTCCGCCGCTTCCGGGTATGGTCTTCGGGACTGGGCGTTCCTATTTGATTGACAGGCTTCCGGCAGGCTTCCGACGGTCGCATACATCGCGTCATGAGTAGCCGAAAGAAGCCGAACGTCGGTGCGGCTCTATACGGCGCCTGCGCACCGACGTTCGGCTACTTTCGGAAAATCGCGACGCGATGTATGCGACCGTCGGAAGCCTGTCAATCAAATAGGAACGACCCAGTCCCGCAGCCCATACCCGGAAGCGGCGGAGAAGATCTATCTCTAAAACGGTAAGTTCTGCTTCGATTTAAAAAAAACACTTGATTCCCCTTCACAAAACGTGCCTCAATCTAATGTTAAAAATTTAGTTTTTGGGTGAACCTCCACTTTAAGTTGCATTAGTGAAATAAATGAACTTTTGCGCGATATTCTAATTTTTCGAATTTCACCTGTATGAGTCTCTGATGACTTGCCCTCCTTGGTTTGTCATATGCCATACATAATTTCCTTTTTTTGTTCAACTCTTTCTTATGCTTATGACTATGGACCAAGTCGAGACTCGATTTTTTTTTTTTTTTTGCTGAAAAGCTTCATCAGGAGTTTACAGAATATTTAGAGAGTCAAAAGTATTTAACTGCGGTTTCCCATGCAC
The DNA here is from genome assembly GCF_905171775.1 of Rana temporaria. NCBI lineage: Eukaryota > Metazoa > Chordata > Amphibia > Anura > Ranidae > Rana > Rana temporaria. The sequence continues at coordinate 581,231,487 of NC_053489.1, forward strand.
ATGGCAGATATCACAATTGGACATTCCAGTTTAATACTAGTCTTTTGGCATACATAATGTCATCCTTTTTATATCCTGTATATATGGTTTTGAAATTTGCTTTTTTATATTTTTGCAGTTGAAAATAATTTCTTGCACTTTATGAAAGTTAAAGCTACTATTACATTATTCACATACATAATATTACTTACCAAATAATATTACAGCTAGGGTCAACATGTAGGCCAATGCTTCCCAGACCATTGGTACATTTTGTGCCACTGTCGATCAAACACCACCAATTCAATGTATGTGGTAGCTCAAAGGGGTGGTTGTTGGAGGTCGTTCTCATGCACTCTATGGAATTTGTACAATGCCCACCTCAGTAAAACTGCATCCAACATGGTCTCTACCCTCTTGAATTGTCCATGAGAATGTATAGTATATACTTCACTCTGTATAATACACCATGGACTGGAATTTCATAGTCCTTGGTGCGTGCTGATGCAGGGTGCACATGTTTAAAGAAGCATCTATTTAGACTAGGCTGTAATTTCATTTGTGATATGATAATTTTTTCAACAAGCCTATCAATTTTTTTTTGACCTTCTCATCTTTCATTCTTTCAAGTATTGTGATGGGTTGAATAAATTCTGCAGATACTAGCCTTATTCTGTGGCGAATGCACTAGGGGTGTCAGTAACATTCTTGTAGTGGCATTGCCACCTGCCCCTTAGTTTGTGTGTGTGTGTGTTCGTATCGAATATCTGATTGCTTGCAGGAAGTGTTTCATTGTCCTATGACTGCCTATGAGGCCGCAGGGCCCCTGACCCTTTGTCTGGACATTGCTGATTTGCCCTCTACCAATCGCATGCACCCTCCCAAAAAAACTCTCTAGCAATACACACCAAACTGAACATGTGCTCCAGGAGATGGATTGGGGACAGTAAAGGAAGGGGAGGATCAGAGAAGACAGTCAAACATGCTTTTTACACAATGTAGGGGATTAACCCCTTAGTTTCCACAGTGAGTATAACAAGCGTGCTTTACTGCATATACAGACTAATCTGGGTTTAGTAACACTTTTTTAGAAAAGGAGAGAATTACCATGCACACACTATGAACACCAGAGATCGCTTGGGGTCTCAGCAGAGCAGCTATGATTTAGTTATTTAGTTTATATTTGTCCTCCTTTGTCTGAGATGAGGGTTGTGCAGACACAGCTTTTCCAGTAACTTCTTTGGAAATAATACTCTATTGCTCCCCCTTCGGTGAAGAAAAGGCAATAAAGCACTCGCTGTGCTTGTCTCACTCTTTCATTGACAGAATTGCAAGGACGTTTGAGTTTAATCCTGGTGCCTGAAGAGTCATTTAAGGATGGCTAAATGTGTCTGCGATTTATTATCATTAGCTAAGCATATTAATGCAGATTTCCTTGACAGAGGAGCTAGACTTAGTCACAGATTAAATTAAAACAGAAAAAATGGTCACCACACAGGCTTTCTTTTTTCCCCCCGAGTGATGATCAAGATTGATTAATCATAGGGAAAATGTGATAAAGTATCACGCAGATTGGCATGCTTTCCTCACTTAAAGCGGGAGTTCACCCAATGATGTTTTTTTTTTTCTCTTTTCCCCTTAGATTCCTGTTCGTTTTGTCTAGGGGAATCGGCTAGTTGTTTTAAAATATGAGCCGTACTTACCGTTTTCGAGATGCAGCTTCTCCGTCGCTTCCGGGTATGGGTCTTTGGGAGCGGGCGTTCCTTCTTGATTGACAGTCTTCCGAGAGGCTTCCGACGGTCGCATCCATCACGTCACTAGTAGCCGAAAGAAGCCGAACGTCGGTGCGGCTCTATACTGCGCACCGACGTTCGGCTTCTTTCGGAAAATCGTGACGCGATGGATGCGACCGTCGGAAGTCTATCGGAAGACTGTCAATCGAAATAGGAATGCCCAGTCCCGCAGCCCATACCCGGAAGCGGCGGAGAAGATGCATCTCGTAAACAGTAAGTGCGGATCATATTTTAAAACAACTAGCCGATTCCCCTAGACAAAACGAGCAGGAATCTAAGGGGAAAAAGTGTTATGTGCGGGTGAACCCCCACTTTAAGGACCTGAGGATGCATGCAGCTTGGATCTGCGTATTCTCACTGGTGGAAATAAAAAGAAGAGAACGTCCAATACCCTCCTGGGATAGGAAAGCAATGTGCTTAGATTATTGTTGGAAGACTGCAAGACTTCTAGCCTCTGCTAGCAAAATAATGAAAATTCTATATATAATATGCAGTGGCACCCGGGTCCAATCATTTTTTTACACCCATAAAAAAATGTTTTGAAGGAATAAAGTGACGTATTAGGAGTATTGTCAAAGTGTGATAATAGTGGGAGGGGCTTAAAAGGGCATAGATAAATAAAACCCCACTATACTCAAGACGCATATTCCATAGTCCTTTTACCCACAAAATATGCTTTAATGGCAGAGCTACAAGCAAGAATGTAAGACGAGTATAAATCCCAGCACACTAATTTTAATAAAATAAAACTGTTCCATACATACACTATACAGTGGAACCTCGGATTACTAGCATAATCCGTTCCAGGAGAATGCTCGTAATCCAAAGTACTCGCATATCAAAGCGAGTTTCCCTATTAAAGTCAATGGAAACGAAAATTATTTGTTCCGCATTGACTTCAATGGGATGCAATACCACATGCGGCCAGAGGCGGGGGGCGCCGGAGACCCTCGAAATGGACGAAAAGGACGAGGACACTTCGGCTTCCTACCCAAGATTTGCCGAGGTCAGCCGTGCTGTCCTCGGGCCTTTCCTTGCATTTCCGAACTGCGCCAATCGGCAATGTTCGGCTCTGCTTGGCTCTGGCACCCCCCTTCCTCAGGCCAAAAGCGGTACTGCACACCGCTTTGGCCTGAATCGTGCTCATTTTGCAGGACAATACTCGCAAACCGAGTCACAATTTTTTAAATACAGTGCTCGTATTGCGAAACTGTTAACTGCGTTACTCGCAATCCGAGGTTCCACTGTATTACCAAAAGTAGGGTTTGATTTGATGTAGGATTTGTACTGTGCCAAATGCGTCTAGGCGCACATATCTTTGGCGTGTGGGAGGAAACCGGAGTACCCAGAGGAAACCCACGCAGACACAGTGAGAACATGCAAACTCCAAGCAGATGGCGTCATGGTTGGGATTCAAACCCTTTTGCTGCCAGGTGAGGGAGCTAATCACTACACCACTGTGCTGCCCTGGGTTTTCTACCGATACAAGTATCGGTCCGATACCGAGTATTTGCATGAGTACTAGTGCAAATGATCCCGATGCCTAGTCTGATACCTGGACAATCGGTGGGGGGGGATTTATAATCACAGATCTCTGAGTGGCTTTCAATAAAGCAGGTGAAAGCCACGGAGGGGAGAGGAGGAGAACCACAAGTTATAATCACCAATCTCGGGAGATTGGTGATTATAACTTCCACCGCACCGATTGTTCCTGAGTGCTCCCTGTATCCTTCTCCAGCTTCCCCTCTGTGCTCCTCCGGTCCTCCCCCCTGTCCCCCGTCCTTCTCTGCTCCCCCTCCAGGTCTTACTAGCAGTCTAATTCTGGGGTTGGAAGTCCGTTACCAACTCACAGGCCAACACCCGAAGCAAACTGCGCCCACCTTAGTACACCGCTGGTTATGTTCTTTTTTTTTTTTTTTATATATATTTATATATTTTTTGCAGATGAAAGAAAAGGAAGAGAAGGCAGCAAATGAGGAAGAGAAACGAAAGCAGCAGGTACTACTAATAACATTATATTATTATTTGTGTTGTACAAGAACATTTGAAGGTGGCATTGCGAGGCTTCTATCTCCTTTTTATTATGCACTTATTAGGGAAGACTTGTTTTATCCCAATAGGCGGGTTGGTTACCAGCAAAGCTACTTGCATAGGACTGCCTGCTGATTTCACTGGTGCCTATAGATATCCCAATTTGTCAACCATTTCTTAAAAAAAATTGCGGTGGTGTGGTAATCATTCTATGTCTTCGGGTGTATCAGTGCCAAAGTTCACATAGACTTGTTTTATGTTCCCAAACAATTGGACATAACTGGCTCATTGCAATCAGCTGAGTGTTATTCCAGCAGCCATTGTTATATCGGGATCTATTTTGTTTACTGATCTTCTGTGGCAGCCGGCAAAATGTAATAAATATATATATATATATATATATATATATATATATATATATATATATATATATATATATATATATATATATATATATATATATATATATATATATAAAAAAAAGGAACGCCTGTATCTTACAGCTTGGAAAAGCGTGAAGAAACTAAACTATAGTTACTGCCTATAGTAACCAGGCTTGTGTTCAAACCTGTACTAGAAAGCACACAAAAAAAGCAAAAATGTGGGTTCTTATAGGTAACCATGTAAAGTGAACTTTTTTGCCTGCCAAAATATTGTACATAGACCTCTATGTGCTATGGCAGACTTGCAGCTTCCTGTGTCGCTTGCCTGACCATGAAAGAACAGCATAGTACAGAGGTTCTCCTTGGCCTATCTTCCTCTTGCAAGCCAACTAAAGACCTTTTCCTGTTCTTCCTGTCTTGAGGAAATATCAGGAATAAGGATGAGCTCTGGCGTGTTCACATAGTACACGTGCAGAGCCCGCCAGGAAGTGTGCACGGTGCTGCGCTAATCACAGCCAGGGAGACATTCCACGATCCCTGCAGCCGAGCATCGGGACAATGTCTCCCCGACTGTGATTAGCGCAGCGCTGTGCACACTTCCTGGCGGGCTCTGCACGTGTACTATGCGAACACGCCAGAGCTCATTCTTAATCGGGAAATGAGAGGAGGTCTCTCCAAAGAAGACGAAACCTCTTCGATGTCACTGGAACAAGTGTTTAGGTTGGAAGATTTCCCTTCTACTCCTATTCCAGTGGCCATTCAAAAGCTTGGATTTTTCCCCTCACTTTCAGTATTATTAGTCCATTAGAACAAGTCCATAAAAATAAATATTGTACTATAATATCGCAAGGAAGGCTGCCAGCTTGCAGGTTGAAGGAAAATCTGAAATGGTAAGAAAGAGAAAAAGCAGTGCCCTCTAAGCGTAGTAATCTGGTTATTTTATTAAAGTATTCGTCTAAAAGTGTCTCTCACAAAGGAGCTAAAGACATAAGGCTTATCTGTGGGTTTGTAGGTTTCTTTCATCCGCTCTGCGTCCAGAATGATGGTGCTCTGTTGGCCTGAAAGGTGGTAGACAGGAGTCACTGTAGGTCCCTGCCTCTGTCAGCGGCGGTGAGGGAACCACATACCGATGCAGGGAAGAGAGGGACATCGTTCCGTGGAGCACAGTAGTGGAACAAAGTCACTTCCGGGTACGGGTCGCGGGGAGGTGCACGCGTTCGAAGCATGCGTGCTTCTTCATCAGGCTCTATCTGGATCAGTGCATGTGTCAGGGGGGTCAGTGTAGTGGTCAGATAGGTCACATGCATTCAAAAAATGGACAGCGCTGTGTGGTTAAAACTATGTGTGAAATAAATGTTAAACCCTGAAATGTAAACAAATGATATGTGAAAAATTTATAATATGAGAAAATAAATTACAAAGAAAACTAATGCAGAGTCCAAAAAGTACACAACAGTCTGTGAAGAGTTAATTCCAAAAGCAAATCTGTGAAGGGTTAACTCCCAAAAAAAGACAAATTGCTTGCCAAGAAAGTGAAGATAAAGTTTGGTAAATAATAAGTCCCAAAATAAACCAGGGTATTGCCGGAGAAGTAGGGAGTGATACAAATCTTCCCAAGCGCAGCGTGATTTTTCATCACTCACTACTTCTCTGGCAATACCCTGGTTTATTTTGGGACTTATTATTCACCAAAATTTATCTTCACTTTCTTGGCAAGCAATTTGTCTTTTTTTGGGAGTTAACCCTTCATGGATTTGCTTTTGGAATTAACTCTTCACTGATGTTGTGTTCTTTTTGGACTCTGCATTAGTTTTCTTTTTAATACATTTTTCACATATCATTTGTTTAATTTCAAGGTTTAACATTTATTTCACAAATGGTTTTAACCACATAGCAAAAAATGGCAAGAGTGCAGCGCTATCTGTTCTAAGTTTTTTGTACTGAACTTAAGCGCCAGCTGCTTTCTTCTTCACTTTATCATAATTTTTTTTTATTATCTTCTTAAATTAGCGCAGCGTTAGCCTTAGGGCTTCTTTTTTCTAAGGTTACATGTGTTGCAGGGTAAAGTGGAGTCACGGCGCAGCCAGGGGGAGGGCGGCAAAAATCCTTGCACCAGCCCTGGTGGTGTTTAGTGGTGTGTAGTGGTCAGTGTGGTGTGGTGTAGTGGTCAGTGTGGTGTAGTGATCAGTGTGGTGTGGTGTAGTGGTCAGTGTGGTGTGGTGTAGTGGTCAGTGTGGTGTGGTGTAGTGGTCAGTGTGGTGTGGTGTAGTGGTCAGTGTGGTGTGGTGTAGTGATCAGTGTGGTGTGGTGTAGTGGTCAGTGTGGTGTGGTGTAGTGGTCAGTGTGGTGTGGTGTAGTGGTCGGTGTGGTGTAGTGGTCAGTGTGGTGTGGTGTAGTGGTCAGTGTGGTGTGGTGGTCAGTGTGGTGTGGTGTAGTGGTCAGTGTGGTGTAGTGGTCAGTGTGGTGTAGTGGTCGGTGTGGTGTAGTGGTCGGTGTGGTGTAGTGTGGTCAGTGTGTGGTGTAGTGGTCGGTGTGTGGTGTAGTGGTCCGTGTGGTGTGGCGGTCGGTGTGGTCAGTGTGTAGTGTAGTGTAGTGGTCAGTGTGTAGTGGTCGGTGTGGTGTAGTTTGTAGTGGTGTGCGGTGTAGTTGTTAGTGTGTAGTGGCCAATGTAGGAATAGGGTAGGTCAGTGCAGTGGACAGGTAGGCAAGTGTAATGATCTGTCTAGGAATCATGTAGGTCAGTGTAGTGGTCAGTATAGGAATCGGGCTGGTCAGTACTTTTGTAGGAAGGGAAGGGACTCAGGGAGTGCAAAAAGTCTGCAGGTTAGGGGTGGCGCAAATTTCTTGCCTTGCCCTGGGCGCTGACAACCCACGTTACGCCACTGTTACCAGATAGCTAGACTCCACGTTATAGGAGCCTAGTAAGACATAGATTCGCACATCATGGAGCATCCATCCACTGGATGTAAACGAGAATGGCGTTGACCAACCTTGCTGGTTTTTCCCTTTACCTCGCTTTCATGGATGTGATCTAAAATATAAAAGAAGAGAAAGATCGCCACATATTGTTAAATCGTGGTGTTTTTTTGAAGATTTCTGAAGAAGTGCCAACAAAACATGGGTCTAAATGCCATACGCTTATAATCATCAGCTTGGCAAATACGTGGTTCTGCCAGTGTCTCCCCCTGGTCTACACATGTTTTAGGTATTGTGCCAGCTGTGCATTGAAGCCAATTGGCTTCTAACTTCAGCTGGTTCAGTTAAGCTTTGTCAAAGTAACCTGGAAGCTGATTGGTTTCTATGCAGAGCTACACCAGATTTTTTACTCTCCGGTTTTAGTAAATGAACCCCGCCATCTTGCAGAAACGTCGTCTTTTATTTCTCCTCTGAGCTGATGAAGAAGGTGCCTACGTCAGTGGGAAGTGGTATCATTTTTCCCTTACAAAAAGTAATCTAAAACAGCTGCTTTTATATTGTTTCCAGCAACTGGGTGTGTATTACGGTGGTTCAGCCACCACACTCCTCCTCCTCCTCCTCCTCCTCCTCCCTCCTCCTCCCTCCTCCTCCTCCTCCTCCTCCTCCTCCTCCTCCTCCTCCTCCTTCTTCTTTCTGTGAAACCTTATCTAACCTGAAGCTAGTTATCCAGCCAGAGCTTCAGGTATACATTGATTTTAATATACTGTAGTCTCTGTGCAGTCAAACCTCTCTCTGCTTAATAATTATTAGAATTTGCAGCCACTCTCCATCGCTAGCAGCTCTGCCTCGGATCATCAGGCATTAGATTCCTATAAGGGGTGCACAACCTAAATCCCTCACATGCAAAGTTTACAGTAGGGTTTGCACTCCTTTGGCAATCTAATGCCGCTGCTGATCTGACAGGAGGAGCTCAGGTGGTAATGCATGTAATGGTGAGTGACTGTAAATTCAGGTAAAGCTTTGCTTGCTCGCCTGCCGCTCACCTCCTGGTGTGCGGCCTTCTTCTTAATAGGCCACTGATTGGTACCGGTCCGGGGCCCAGGGGTTGGGTGGACCAGTAAAGCTTATCCCAGCAGTAATGGAGATCGCTCAGGGTTCCATGTATTTTCCCAAATATGTTGCAGGGATTGCATTTAAAAAGGGCAAGTTTAGTTCTGCTTTAAGACAACATTTATCATAGACAGTGTAAAATGAATGTAACACAAACCATATTTCAGGCGAATGGAGGCTTTGTTGTGATTTCAGGTTGTCAGAGTTGGGGGGGGGGGGGGACAAGGCAGCACGCTGTGTACAATATACCCATCATCCTAGGCTACACTTTGTTCTCCACAAGCCTGCTATGAGTTTTGAAAGATTTCTGGTATAGCTGGCATTCATTTGTGGCCTGGGGAAGTGCTGTCGCACGCCTATTATCTCCCAGCATGGAGTACAGCACAATAAGTAATTCACATAGGAATGTGATAAAGTCAACACGTTTAAAACTGTTTTGTATTGAGTTGTTTTAATGTTTATTGAACTGAACTGCTCAGCGGGGTGTTGGTTTCTTGCTTCATCGCTTTCATAATGTGTTCATGCTGCTGCCTTGTGATCCTGTAAAAAGCCCCCCTGGACAGGCGGCTCCATCGCCACCCCCTCCTGGACAAGCGACTCCACCACCCCCTGGACAGGCGACTCCACCGCACTCCCCCCCCCCCCCCCCCTCTGGACAGGCAACTCCAAAACCACATCACCCCCCCCCTCCCCTCTGTACAGGCGACTCCAAAACCATCCCCCTCCCTGGACAGGCTTATTTTTTTGCAAAAGGTGATTTTTATTTTAATAGAACTGAAATTACTAGAATCTTTAAAGTATGTGTGATGTATAGACGTCGCAATTACGACCAGTATGTGATAAAGGTGGAAAACGGCCTCAGCCCATCCCAAGCCACGCCCAACACATTTCATCAAGCCCCAAGGTAGGGGGAGACAAAAACGCATCAGAGGCATGGCTTGGGATCACATACTGGGCTCCCGTAAGTGTGGCATCTTTACAATACTCCTACTGTCAAGATTCTCGAATGAGCATCTTAGATGCTGGCACCCGCATTGTGTGGATCACTGGCGTGGTACACATAGGTGCTTTGAGCAGGTTCAGTTTGGAACATGGAGGCTGAGATTATTTCCTAATTAAGATATGCATCCAGGATGAGGCTGGCCAACAAGCTAAATTTATGCTGATGAATATGGGCTGTATCGGATCTGTATATAGGTGGGAATCCTGTTATTGAGTATTATGGTTGGCATCTGCCTAAGAACCATTGTGTGCATGAATAGTAACACACTGTGCCTTTGGCCACTGAGTACAGAGATGATCTGGCAATGACATTGGCAACAGCAGAGTGTTTTTCCCAAACTGCCATTTCTAGGGTAACACTGCCATGGCTACGATCATGTGAGGGCATCGTCTGCAACCTTTACATTTCAGTTACAGGAGATTCCCCTCACTTCTATGTCCTCTTATAGGATGTAAGGGAAATCTCACCAAGCAGGTACACAGCAGTAAAAAGAGGTTCTAACCCTTCTCCCTTCAATCCAAACAATATGTTAATTGTACAAATGGCATTGCAATTTACCTTTTGTGGATGTTCCCTTTCATAGGCTGAATTAGAAGCATTTGAAAACCGCCTGAAAGGAAAACGGAAAAAGAACAGGAAGAAGGATGAAATGGAGATGCAGCCATCCAACTGGCAGAAATATAAGAACTATATCTTAATGCCTGTCTGTGGCGTTGTTCTTGCTGTATTTACACTGTATCTGACACAAGTTAATATATGACTTTTTACATTTACATAGAACTACAAAGGTTTTGTTCACAAAGTGAGAATGTCATCTTCCAATTTCTTTACTCACTACATGAAATTCTGTATTGAACAAGTATTGTGCAAAATGCAAGATACATTGAGATATTGTCTTTTTTTTTTTACATATTTCAATATGATTCATGTAATATACACATATTCTTACTACTTTAAGAGTTTCATGGGCTTCTTGGCTCAGATGAAAATGTGCCTTGCTTGAGGCTAAATAATACATAAAAGCAATGTTCTTTCTTGAAACAGGTGCATGTGTCCATGGTGCACCGTCCTTTAATGTTTTGTCAGTCACCCCACCGATCCTAACGTAAATGTGAATTTACAGTTTTAGCATGTTTAAAAAAAGGAGATAGTTCAATGGAAGAAAGATAACTTGTAGCTGAATGAAGAAAATATATTGTCCTGATATAAAATGGATATGTAGATTATTGAATCTGAGCCACCATTACCCTCATTTTCAGCATCTTCAGATAGAAAATAAGTAAAACACATAGTTTTGTTGCTAAAAAGCATACAAGTGTATAAGTGTATATTTTATACCCAGGTTGAGCTCCAGAAAGCTCACACTAGTGGCAAAAATGTCTGCATAGACACATATGCAGCCCCATGCTTATAGAGATCCCTTGCTTAAAGCAAACCCTGAAAAATACATATTTGAAAGTCTTATCACAGATACAGTGGAGGAGTGACTGTAGTCACACAGGAACAAGAAGTGTGTAGTTTGTGGGATCACCAGTTAAAAACAAAAGGGTAAAAAAAGAAACTAAGGGCCAGATTCACAAAGCAGATACGACGGAGTTTCTCCTGATACACCGTCGTATCTGTTGTTCTATCTATGCGACTGATTCATAGAATCGGTTACGCATAGATAGCCATAAGATCCGACAGGTGTAATTGTTTTACACTGTCGGATCTTAGGATGCAATACCGCGGCCGCCGCTGGGGGGAGTTTGCGTCGTAAACCAGCGTCGGGTATGCAAATTAGGAGTTACGGCGATCCACGACGGTTTTTCGCATTCGCTACGTCGCCGCTAGTCTAGTTTCCCGTCGCAAAGTTACACTTTTTTTTTGGTGCCTTAACTTTAGTCAGCAAGTGTATTGCTGTCTAAAGTATGGCCGTCGTTCCCGCGTCGAAATTTAAAAATCAACGTCGTTTGCGTAAGCCGTCTGGGAATACGGAATTACGCTGCGCGCGTCGCCGTTCGAAAAAATGACGTCACGGCGCGCAAAGCACGGCGGGAGTTCGGAAACGGAGCATGCGCGGTATGCACACGCCCATTTAAATTGGCCCGGCTTGCGCCGGAGGTCGCCGGCGTAGGTTTTCATCGCAAGTGCTTGGTGAATCAGGCACTTGCGATGAAAACTTGCGGCGGTTTAACGTATCTACGATACGTTACGCCGCCGCAATTATTCATGAATCTGGCCCTAAGCTTCCAGTCTCAGGACTGCTGAGCTGCGATAGATTACATTTTTGTCTTTGGATTTAGATTTTTTTAAAGTGGCAAAAACAGTTTGGTTTAATTGTTGTATGGGCATTTTGATCACAGGTGGGTTTAGTCAAAGCATATGTAAACCCCCTACCTTTTTAAAACAACCCATTCAGTTTAAAATGGGTAAAATGTGTGTGTATATGTATAAAATATATACATTCGTTCTTTCTTTTTCTTTTCTTTCTCTATTATCAGCTACATAGGGGGCTTGAAAGGTGGGGATGAAGAAACGGCAACACTGACATTCCCAGTGAATGGGGGGGCATGTCAGCACAAGTCTGATCATTGGAGGACAGGTAGGCTGTTCTCCCAGAACAGTCAGATAACTGACCCTTTGGCATGGATGTGCTCTTATGCCTAGCAGGGTCAGTTTAAAGTCTTTGCCATGAAATCGGAGGGACTGGCAGGAACATCAGGTATTTCACACAAAGAAAGCAATACAAAGAGAACAAAATACTTTTACAATGAGTACATGGTACAACAGATACATATCAGGAATATGAAATATTGGGGTAACATACTGTTTAATGTTGGCCCTGTTTATTTGTACAGTATATTTGTTACTGTACTACAAATGTCTTAATAATTCAATAAAGTCGCTGTTTACTCTATACTAGGGGCATTTAAAAATAGAGATAGACCTTTGGTATTATGTCAGATAGTTGTTTGTAGCCATAATTCTAATGGGAAGCATTAATTTCCGTTTTTGGAGTAAGAATTGTGTTGATTAACTGTTAAATAATGAATTGTTGTCTGTGTAGTTGCCTATAAAATGACTAGCTTCAGTCCTTTGTTTTGTTCAGTGTAAATACTAATACTTGTGTCACACTAGTTATCCATAGCTGTCTCCCACTGACCTGCAGCCAGATAGATATGTATTGTATCCAGCCACAGCAATGGTTTAGACCAGGGGTCTCCAAACTGTGGCCCATTGACACCAACAATGGGGCACTATTTTTTCCCCCACTGATAATGATGATAGGGTACTATTACACCTACTAATACCAATGATGGGGCACCGCTCCTTTTCCTCCTGACCATAAACCCTCAGGCCATGTTTATTCTCGCTGGTACTGGGCCTGGCACATTTTCTACCCTCACTGGACAAGTCTGTAGGACGGTAAAGTGGCCCTTTTTAAAAGTTTGGAGATCCCTGACTTATACATACACTCCAGTCCAGTCAATGCTGCTTTTAAACAGACTTGTGGACCTACCTACCAGAGTGGACCTACTTTGCATCCCAGTATTCTGCTGCTGCTTAGGCCAGCTGTCTGTCCTTATAAACAGAAGCTAGTGTGATGATCAGATCAAAGTGGCTTCTATTCATATAGGGGTATTAGGAAAGTAGGATGTGAGCGATTTTCATTTCCCGTTTTCTTCCAAATTTTCTCAGTGGCTTTTGACCCGGGGGGGGGGATGTCCTTTACAGCATAATAATCAGTGATCTCCATGTGAACACTATTGTTTATATTGCCTCCAAAACAAACAGGAAATGAACCCTAAGAAACACATTTGTATACACATGTTCTTTATCTTAATAAACATTATAGTAGATTTTGTTTGCTAAGTTTAATAATTAATTGTAATTGTTTTTTAATATGGGGGTGGGTGACTGGAAAGAAAACATGAAACTTATGCCTGATGTAGTCAAGTTTTCAGTTTAAATCATTGCGTACCGAATGCTGGAATTTTGAAGTTATTCAACAGTTGGCCTGTAACGAAATAAATCTGTTATGATAAAAATTAATAAACTATTAAATATACATGCTAGCCTTTGCTTTTTTTTTTCCTTATTACTAGGCATAAGTTAATTGCGTTGTCACCAACCTCCTAACCAGCATCCTTCGGCTGAAAAATTCAAGTAGCTGGATCGAAAAGCTTCAGTCGAGCAACGGCTGCATCATATCGGATCCAGCCGCTCTTCCATATTCTGATGGCCACTGATACCAGCTGTCAGAATGCAAGAGGCACATAGGGAGGTTCGTCAATGAATGGAAGGTGTGAATGGAGGAATCATTTAGCCTACAGACATCACTAGGCAAAAGGCATCACCAGTCACCAAATAGATTTGTTGGTCTAAGCCAGGGGTCTCCAAACTGCGGCCCGAGGGTCAGACGTGGCCCTTTGCTAGCCTTTATCCGGCCCTTGGGGCACTATCCACTGATATGAGGCACTATTTCCCCACTGACACCAACAATGGGGCACCATTTCTTCCACCGATACCAATGATGGGATGCTATTATACAAATAGCTTTTGTAGCATTCTAATAATTTTTTTAAACAAAAGTTAAATTTTCTTTTAACGTTACAAAACACAGGTGTATAAAGTGAAGAACAGACATTATGTAATGCCTTAAAAACTTACACCAGACCTGGCGTGCTGTACATATGTCCCCTTACACTCCCAGTATGCACAGGGACCCTCTTATTATTGTCCATGGAGTCTACAGCCCTCCTGCAGCTGTGTTCTAGCTTCCAATCATGGTAAGGCTGGTATCTGAATGCATTTCATTAGTCAGAGCATCTGGGTCCCAGAAAAATAGGTAATCCCTGTGAAAGTGATTTGTTTTATTTATGCACTTGATGATTTTCTTCATTATATTAATATAAATTCTTGGAGTTCTTTGTCTAGTGCAAGCTGGCCCCTTTATCACTGGCACCCAATCACTAACATCTGAAATGCATTAATCCAAGAAAGGATAAGTACATCTTGACTCTGGAGGGCTTAGGTCAAAATGTCTGTACTGTTGATCTGTCCTAAAGGTGTATTGTCCATTATTTTGTATTAAAGAGCAAAATTTAAATTTTCCGATGCAGTGGGGTTTTGCCCGCACTGCATGGGTTAACTGCTCTTTTTTGTTTAGGGGATTTAAGAGCAGAGATCAAGTTGCTTAATCAACCAATCCTCTGAGCGCAAGACCGATCCCTGCTGCTCTTGTTCCCCCCCCCCCCACACACACAGTTCTTATGAATGGACTGTTGCTGACGTCATCATTCCCAAAGACTGTATTTTTGACCCCCAGAGCTCACATTTAAGAGGCGCTGTCATGCTTTTTTCTATTACAAAGGATGTTTATATTCCTTGTATCAGGAGTAAAAGCGACCCAGAAATAAAAAAAAGACAGTGTAAAAATAAAGTTAAATAATTAATAAAAATACACGCCCGCATATGAAAACGATGTTTAACCCACACATGTGAGGTATCGCCGCGATTGTTGGAGCAAGAGCAATAATTCTAGTACTAGACCTCCTCTCTAACTCAAAAATGGTAACCTGTAGAAATTTGGTGTCTGATTGGTAAGGCCATATCAGTACAGACAATGCATATTGAATGGCTTCTTTGTGCCCATTGCAATCCTTATCCTTGTCAATGTCCCGTTAACGGTTTCAGTGGCCAAAGCTGCTACTTTGCCTAGGGCACTGTTCTTCCTTAAAGGGGAGGTTCACCCTAAAAACGACTTTCTCTTATTACACTGGCCCCCCACATTACAATATGATTATGCCTATTAGTTTTTTTTTGATGCTGTACATACCTTGGTACAGCTAATTCACCCGTGGCTTCCGGGTTGCGAGTCCCGCGGGAGTGGGCGTTCCTAACATGCTGGTGATTGACGTTTTGACAAAAAACTAGCTCCCCCCCCCCGTCGCGTAAGCCGCGTCACGATTGCTGAAAGGAGCCGAACGGCGATGCGCAGTATAGCGCCGACTCGCCGTTCGGCTCCTTTCACCAATCGTGACGCAGCTTACGCGACGGGGGGAGCTCGTTTTTTGTCAAAACGTCAATCACCAGCATGTTGGGAACGCCCACTCCCGCGGGACTCGCAACCCGGAAGCCACGGGTGAATTAGCTGTACCAAGGTATGTACAGCATACAAAAAAAACCTAATGGGCATAATCGTATTGTAATGTGGGGGGCCAGTGTAATAAGAGAAAGTCGTTTTTAGGGTGAACCTCCCCTTTAACATATAGTTTTACTTTTGCAGTCAAATCTGAGGAACTCCCACTGTATGTTCATTTTGTGTTTCCATTCACCCAGCATACCTAAAAATAATTCTTGTTTTGAAGCACAATTATACATAGAACTGCAGGCTATTCTGAGCAATTTTAAAGTGCAATTAGAGGGTTAAACTGAGGGAAAGTGTATTGTCATACAATATACCATCCACGCTTTGAGAACTTTAACCCTTATGCTGCGTACACACGACCGTTTTTCGGGTTCTAAAATATGACGCTTTTTAAAAATGTCATTTAAAACGATCGTGTGGGCTTCAGAGCATTTTTCGGGTTCTGAAAATTGGGCAATTTGTTTTTCGAACATGCTCTATTTTTTCACAACGTTTGTTGTAATTTTTTGGGTTGTAAAAAATGATCGTGTGTGGGCTTTAACGACGTAAAAAAACCCGCGCATGGTCAGAAGTAAGTTATGAGACGGGAGCGCTCGTTCTGGTAAAACTCCCATTCGTAATGGAGTAAGCACATTCATCACGCTGTAACAGACAGAAAAGCGCGAATAGTCTTTTGCGAACACTAAATCGGCTAAAGAAGCCCAAAGGGTGGCACCATCCGAATGGAACTTCCCCTTTATAGTGCCATTGTACGTCACCGTGCTTTGCTAGAGCATTTTATTTTTTTTTAACTTCGTTTTTTCTAGAGCCTGAAAAACTTAGTTTTTTACAACCCGAAAAATGATCGTGTTTACGCGGCATCAGACCCCTTTCACGCTAAGGTGCTTTCATGCTAAAAAAGCGCCTGCAAAGCTCATGAAAACTTATTTCTGTTAAAAATCAATGAATGCTTTCACACTGGGGCAGTATGGTGAACGCCCCTCTCCGTTGAAATGAATGTAAAGTTCTTCAAAAGCGCTCAGTGTTTTACTGGCAGTTTGTTTACAAGTGCCTCAGTGTGAAAGGGGCCTTAGGACAAATCTAGTTTACAACTGAGATCTTCCAGCACTGTACAAACAGGGTACTTACAGTAAATATAGCCCCACGTCCGTCTCCTTAAAGGGGAGTTCCAGGCTTTTTTTTATGTTTATTAATAGTCAGCAGCTACAAAAAGTGTACCAGCTGGCTTTTAATAAACAGACACTCACCTGCTCCACGGTCCAGAGACGCGCCGGCCAGAGTCAATCTCTCCCCCCCCCCCCCCCCTCGCCGGCCGGCGTGTTCATTCTTAGTGTGGGCACCCGGCCGTGACAGCTTTCGGCTTCACGGCCGGACACTCACTGCGCATGTATATATGCATTTCATAAAATTTAGAACATCACCAAAAAGTAAATGTATTTCTTTTCAGTTAGCCAACGTTTCTAAACTAAAAATACTTTTTTTTTTATTGGTCTTATGTAATATTCAAATTTTTTTGAGATACTGAATTTGGGCTTTTCAGTAGTTGTAAGCCATATTCATCAAAATGTAAAAAAAAAAAAAAGAAATGCTTGAAATATAGCGCTCTGTGTGTTACACATCTATATAAAATATATGAAATTCACTTTTGAATTTAATTACTGAAATAAATTAACTTTTTGATGATGTTCTACAGGGAGTGCAGAATTATTAGGCAAGTTGTATTTTTGAGGATTCATTTTATTATTGAACAACAACCATGTTCTCAATGAACCCAAAAAACTCATTAATATCAAAGCTGAATATTTTTGGAAGTAGTTTTTAGTTTGTTTTTAGTTTTAGCTATTTTAGGGGGATATCTGTGTGTGCAGGTGACTATTACTGTGCATAATTATTAGGCAACTTAACAAAAAAAAAATATATACCCATTTCAATTATTTCTTTTTACCAGTGAAACCAATATAACATCTCAACATTCACAAATATACATTTCTGACATTCAAAAACAAAACAAAAACAAATTAGTGACCAATATAGCCACCTTTCTTTGCAAGGACACTCAAAAGCCTGCCATCCATGGATTCTGTCAGTGTTTTGATCTGTTCACCATCAACATTGCGTGCAGCAGCAACCACAGCCTCCCAGACACTGTTCAGAGAGGTGTACTGTTTTCCCTCCTTGTAAATCTCACATTTGATGATGGACCACAGGTTCTCAATGGGGTTCAGATCAGGTGAACAAGGAGGCCATGTCATTAGTTTTTCTTCTTTTATACCCTTTCTTGCCAGCCACGCTGTGGAGTACTTGGACGCGTGTGCTGGAGCATTGTCCTGCATGAAAATCATGTTTTTTTTGAAGGATGCAGACTTCTTCCTGTACCACTGCTTGAAGAAGGTCTCTTCCAGAAACTGGCAGTAGGACTGGGAGTTGAGCTTGACTCCATCCTCAACCCGAAAACGCCCCACAAGCTCATCTTTGATGATACCAGCCCAAACCAGTACTCCACCACCACCTTGCTGGCGTCTGAGTCGGACTGGAGCTCTCTGCCCTTTACCAATCCAGCCACGGGCCCATCCATCTGGCCCATCAAGACTCACTCTCATTCCAGCAGTCCATAAAACCTTAGAAAAATCATTCTTGAGATATTTCTTGGCCCAGTCTTGACGTTTCAGCTTGTGTGTCTTGTTCAGTGGTGGTCGTCTTTCAGCCTTTCTTACCTTGGCCATGTCTCTGAGTATTGCACACCTTGTGCTTTTGGGCACTCCAGTGATGTTGCAGCTCTGAAATATGGCCAAACTGGTGGCAAGTGGCATCTTGGCAGCTGCACGCTTGACTTTTCTCAGTTCATGGGCAGTTATTTTGCGCCTTGGTTTTTCCACACGCTTCTTGCGACCCTGTTGACTATTTTGAATGAAACGCTTGATTGTTCGATGATCACGCTTCAGAAGCTTTGCAATTTTAAGAGTGCTGCATCCCTCTGCTAGATATCTCACTATTTTTGACTTTTCTGAGCCTGTCAAGTCCTTCTTTTGACCCATTTTGCCAAAGGAAAGGAAGTTGCCTAATAATTATGCACACCTGATATAGGGTGTTGATGTCATTAGACCACACACCTTCTCATTACAGAGATGCACATCACCTAATATGCTTAATTGGTAGTAGGCTTTCGAGCCTATACAGCTTGGAGTAAGACAACATGCATAAAGAGGATGATGTGGTCAAAATACTCATTTGCCTAATCATTCTGCACTCCCTGTAATGTTATGAGATGCACTTGTAAATACATTATAGATAAATTCCACCCCCCCTTTTTATTTTTTTTATAAGTGATAACATACCCTCTGTTCTCGGCTGCAGTATGAGCGGGGGGTGGAGTAACAGCAGTATACTGAGCTTCCTGGTGAATGGGGACATGTCAGCACAAGTCTGATCATTGGATTAGCTCCAAGCACAGACAGAAAACTGACTACGCTGTGCTTCTATGCCTACTGTGGTCAGTTGTTATAGGAAAGCAGAGGGACTGTCAGAACACAAGGTATTTCACACAAAGGAAGCAATACAAAGAGAACAGGATACTTTCTCACACAAAGTGTGGCTCCCAGTTGATGGTGGCTTCACATGTGGACTCTCTGACCAGAAGTGCATTCTTTGAACAAAAGTGCCTGAGTTAAAAACCAGGAGTTTGCTATTAACTGCTTCTGCTTGCAAGGGTTGATTTTTTTTCCCCTCTTTTTTTCTGACACTTTTTAAACAGCTTTTTGTTTCTTTTTCCTTTCTGCTAATTAAGGGGAGGGTTTAATTGTTCACAGGTCTTCACAGGTGAGTATAAAGTGGCTGTACAAACTCCCATAGGAGCTGGCTCCCAGTTGATGGTGGCTTCACATGTGGACTCTCTGACCAGAAGTGCATTCTTTGAACAAAAGTGCCTGAGTTAAAAACCAAGTTTAAGACAGGAGTCTTCATTATTTTTTTCAATCACTGATCCAGAACAAGCTTGCAGCTAATAAAGTTGGAACTCTTGATATATAGATTCAGCGGTGCAGCAGACGCTCTCACCTTAGTCTGCTCACCCCAGGGATAGTGAGAGCAGGACGCTCTCAAACGAGTCGGCTTTCCCCAGGTATAGTGCAGCCAGGCAGGGTCCTCCCAGCTCTCGGCTGCTGCAGACACAGCACAAAAAAACAGGACTCCCATAGTTTAACACAGGTGTACATATCCCCCCCCTACACCCCCCCTAGGCAATTGATCCAGGGTTGCACCGATCGCCCGTTGAGGGGTCAGGAAGGATTTGGCACAGCACGTCTGGGGTTTTTCGCCTTCCTCTGGACCAATCGGGGAGAGAAGACTCAACGAGTGACGGCTCACTTGGACAGTCTTCCGCCCATCACCATATAAGACCCCCCAATCAACATTACTTCCCTGCGTTTTTTTTTCTGCGACCATGGGTTACCTAAAATACTCTGCAGAAACCATCCGGGAACTAAAACCATTTGCCTCTATACTCCCAGTTGTCACCAAAAAAGCTCTAAGGAATGAGCGACTGTTGAGAATCAATCGACGATCAACAGTCAAAAACTACGCGCAGGTACCCCAGCCCAAGCGCATAATATGCGCTTTGGTCAACACAAGATCGGCAGTAAAACACCGACAAGAAATCTATGATTTCATCCTTCAACACGATCTAGACTGCCTCTTCATCACAGAAAGCTGGCTCACGGCCGACTGCAACACCATTCTAACAGAATTGGTGCCAGCAAATTATCGCATTCAAATGCAAAACAGAGTGGGGCAAAGGGGGGGGGCCTGGCGGTGATCCACAAGACTCACCTCTCGATCACCAAACCAGTCCTTCAAAACTCGCTTCCATTCATGGAAACCCTCACTCTGCAGCTGCAAACAAATCCCCAAGATGCGGTCCATATGCTACTTTGCTATAGACCACCAGGCCCAAAAACGCACCTTCTCACGTCGTTGACGTAATTCATCACCACATATACCCTAAACATCAAACACCTTTTGGTGCTTGGGGATTTCAACCTCGGCCAACTCCTCGCTGGACCCCGTAGCCGACGCCTGCATCGACCATCTGGAAGGATTAGGTCTGCAGCAACTAATACAAGACCCCACTCATGCCTCAGGCCATACACTCGATCTCATTTTCAAACAAGATTTGGAAATTGACGTCCTGGGAAATGAGCCGCAACCATGGACCGATCACCATGCCATCAAATTCACAATCACCAAAAATGCCAGCACAAAAAAAACGACAAAACCGGTGACAACTCGCTGGACTAGATCTCAGAAGAAGCTCCACTCGGAACTCTTCAAAACAACACTAGGGAACAAAATAAAAACAACCCAACAAAAACAAACAGCCACAGAAACACTTGACACCATCAACAAGGCGCTACTACAGTCAGCTGACTTAGTAGCACCAAAACGCAAAACTTGCATCCGGAAAAACAACTCCAGCTGGTTTAATGACCAGCTGACGTTGCTAAAACAAGAGCGTAGAAGAGCAGAAGCTGCGTGGAAAAGGTGCTCTTCAGATAAAAACCACACCATTTACAAGATAATAACAAAGAAATATCACAAAGAAATCTGCACGGCCAAAAAAAATCATTTCTCCAACACCATCGCAAATGCCCTTAACTGCCCCCGAGAACTCTTTAAGCTGGTCACTCAGACTATGAATCCAGCTTGTTTAGAGGCCCCCAATTCTGATTCACAAGAATTTTGCAACGAATTATCAGATTATTTCATTAATAAAATTGAAAAAATCCGTGAAAGTATTCAGCAAAATGGAACCGTCACCAACTCCCCCCCAAATCACAAACCTAATACCCACATAAATCCGCCGCAATCACCAACATTCACTCTAAAAACACTCTAAAAAAACACATAAAACAAGAAAATCCGGCGGATTAAAATAAAAACTGCGGCAGGTATAGGAAGTGGACGCCAGTAGACTAGTTCATGCGTCATTGCTTATAACACTCATACATTCTTCTTGGCACTAAAAACATCATAGGGACTCTGCGTAATAGCACAGCACCCAATGGTATCATCCCCACTAAACCTGCTGAAAGAAAGTGCCGATATACTGGCACCAGCTATCACGCAGCTCATAAACCAATCATTCAAGGAGGGCATGGTGCCCACCTTGCTAAAACAAGGTACAATAAAACCAATTCTAAAAAAAAACTACCCTTGACCCAAAAGACCCAAACAACCAGAGTCCCATAACAGCTCTAAATGTCTTCTCCAAGGTAATGGAGAAAGTAGTTGTACAACAGCTGCAACTGCATTTAGACACCCATAAATTACTTGATCCGTTTCAATCAGGCTTCCGTCCGGGTCACGGAACAGAAATGGCACTGCTCAATATATGGGATGACGCTCTAGAGGCCGCAGACGAAGGAGAATCTTGTCTCCTGATACTGCTGGACCTAAGCGCGGCTTTTGACACTGTAGACCACGGACTACTACTGGCTAGGCTAGCTGAAGTAGCCGGAGTCGCTGAAGGTGTTTTACCCTGGTTCTCCTCCTTCTTGGAAAACCGATCACAAATAGTGAAACTGGGGTCTTTCACTTCTGAAAAACGTACGGTGTCATGTGGAGTCCCTCAGGGATCTCCCTTATCGCCCGTATTGTTTAATATCTATCTTCGCCCTCTCTTTGAAATCATCAGTAACCAGAAGTTACTTTATCACTCTTATGCAGACGACACACAACTGTATTTCCGCATCTGCAACAAAAAGGATCATTCTCTTGGACTAGAGAAATGCCTCACTCTAATAGATAACTGGATGACAAACAGTTATCTTAAACTCAATGGTTCAAAAACAGAACTTCTCCTGTTTCACGCTAACCGGAAAAATTACCCCGCGTCAACATGGACTCCCCCACCCATTCTGGGTAAAACCATCCCCCCTAGCACCAAAGTCAAAAGTCTCAGAGTCATTTTCGATACCTACATGACAATGGATGCACAAATAGGGTCAGTAGTCAGCGGATCCCACCATCTGCTGCGCCTACTACGCAGACTCACGCCCTTTATCCCGAAAGAGGACATTGCAGTCGTGGTGGGAACAATCATCAATTCCAGACTCGACTACGCAAATGCCCTCTATCTAGGACTCCCCAAATACCAAATCACTCGTCTGCAAGTCGTTCAAAATACGGCCGCTCGACTAGTGACTGGGAAAAAAACATGGGAATCAATCTCACCTTCACTGAGATCCCTTCATTGGTTGCCAGTAAAAGACAGAATCACTTTCAAGGCACTCTGCCTAATACATAAGTGTATTCAAGGCAACGCCCCCCGATATCTATGCGAAAAAATAAAAGCCCATAACCCCAATCGCATTCTGCGATCCACCAATCAAAACCTCCTCCAGATACCCAAAGCCAGATACAAGTCCAAAGGAGATCGAAGATTTGCAGTCCAAGGACCCCGCCTGTGGAATGCACTACCAACCACCATCCGACTGGAGTCGGACCACTTGGCCTTCAGGAGAAAGATTAAAACCCATCTCTTCTGAGGTCAAGGGGTTCCTTACTCATGAAATGGATACAGCACCCAGGGGCGATTCAGTTCGCATGTGTTGCGCTTTACAAGTCTCTCTCTCTCTCTCTCTCTCACACACAAGTACACGGTGCAGCAGGCCATCAAACGCAGCCACTGTGCCATCAATTCGCACCACTGTGCCATGCCATTAAACGCAGCCACTGTGCCATGCCATCAAACGCAGCCACTGTGCCATCAATTGTCACCACTGTGCCATTTAATTGTCCCCACTGTGCCTATTGTCACCACTGTTGATGTCACTGTGCCCATTAATGCCGCTGTGCCAATTGTCGCCACTGTGCCCATTGATGTCACTGACTGTGCCCTTCGTCGCCGCTGTGCCCATTCATGCCGCTGTGCCAATTGTCCCCACTGTGCCTATTGTCGCCACTGTGCCCATTGATGTCACTGACTGTGCCCTTCATCGCCAATGTGCCCTGTAAAGTGCCCCTTCCCCCCCCCCCCGCCCGGCACTTACCTTTACTGGAGTCAGCCATCCACGTCCCTCGATGTCTTCTACCACCCTCGATGACTGACAGGCGTCTCAGCCAATCAGGTTACCAGTAGCCAGAATCTGCCAACCTGATTGGGTGAGACGCCTGTCAGTCTTATCCAAGGAGCGCATCCCTAGTGCGTTCCTTGTATAAGCTTCCGGGACCCTGATAGGCACTTCCGTACAGCCAGATAGGCACTTCCGTACAGCCAACCAGCTGCCGTTATTCAGATGGCCGGACATGAGTCCCGACCATCTGAATAGAACAGCGGCAGCGGCGATAATAACATAGATTCGTGCAATGCATGAATCTATGTTATTAGACTCAGTGGCGGTGAGAGCCAGAGGTGGCGGCGCTCCAGCGCCCTCTATGGACGAACCGCCACTGGTATAAGTTATACACAAATAAAAAAAAAAGGAATTCAACACTTTCAATCTCAGATCCTACTTCTTCAAGCTGCTCCAGCACTCTGCCTGAGCCACTTGCTAATATAAGTGAATTAAAAATGTTTTTATTCTGCAGCCCTTATAGCTCTGGACAGAATCTCTCTAGAGCTGTCATACATCTATCATGCTTGATTGAATAAAAGCGTACAGATAAAATAAACCTAATCTGATGACATGGTTTCCTTAATTACTTTGCTACACAGACACATATAAACCTCAGCACAACCATTTTTAAAAACAAACTTTCCCATTGCAAATGTATTTCTGCACACACATACAGAATGTTAACAATTTTCTGATTCTGAGTTCACCTTCATTAAAGAAGTCAGGGGCTACTTATCAAACAGCAACTGTTAGTACAATTAATACCTTGATTAGGTATACATAATTACTATTGGCATATAGAGTCAAAAAGTTAAGAATATGTCATGTACAGAGTACAGCAGTCCTAAGTATGTAACGATAAGGGGTGCATAGCTTACATCACTATGTACAGAGTATGGTAGTCAGGATATTGTAATGTTTCACAATCCTGACTGCTGCACTTTGTATGGTCTGTCTTATGTTGCACACTCCTGACTGACTTGCAAAGTGCAACAGTCAAGAGTACCATAGAGTGCTGGTATTCCGGCAAAAAAAAAAGTAACCTAGTATCCCTCTGTCTAAAAATAAATAAAACACAACCCTCTACCTTAAAGAACCCCCCCCCCCCACTCCTCACCTCTGCTCCCACTGCATCTCTTGTCCACTGCTCACTTCTGCACCCCTGTCAGTACTTGGCTCTGCACCACCTCGTCCACAAAATTGCCTCTGCCTCCTTTCATTCACCATTTGCTACTGCACCTCTCTGCATCCACTCATCCATCCTTATACTGCACCTCTCTGCATCCACTCATCCATCCTTATACTGCACATCTCTGCATCCACTCATCCATCCATCCTTCATCTATGCACCCCCTGTTCACCTCTGTACTCCTTCCTATACTGCACCTCTCTGCATCCACTCATCCATCCTTATACTGCACCTCTCTGCATCCACTTATCCATCCATCCTTCATCTATGCACCCCCTGTTCACCTCTGTACTCCTTCCTATACTGCACCTCTCTGCATCCACTCATCCATCCTTCATCTATGCACCCCCTGTTCACCTCTGTACTCCTTCCTATACTGC
This sequence comes from Rana temporaria, assembly GCF_905171775.1. Taxonomy (NCBI): domain Eukaryota; kingdom Metazoa; phylum Chordata; class Amphibia; order Anura; family Ranidae; genus Rana; species Rana temporaria. The sequence continues at coordinate 581,256,515 of NC_053489.1, forward strand.
ACCTCTCTGCATCCACTCATCCATCCTTCATCTATGCACCCCCTGTTCACCTCTGTACTCCTTCCTATACTGCACCTCTCTGCATCCACTCATCCATCCTTCCCCTTTGCACCCCCTCATCCACTGCACACCCCACTTACAAACCATGCAGACCCCTGCACCTCCAACACTTTTATAATCAATCCAGATCCCTGACCCCCTCCTCACTCTCATCACAAATGTAGCCCCTCACCTTAACACACACACACACACACACACACACATTCTGCAGCCGCTCCTATCTCAACCTCACAGTCACTGTGCCACTAAACCCATATCATAAAAAACCTGGTTAATCCTGCTCTCTATCTCCACCTTCAATTCATGTCCCCAATTCAGCTAGAGATTTTGCAGCTGTGGTGGCTACACTGCACATGCTCAGTTTTCAGTGTAGAGCAGGGGTCTTCAAGCGACGGCCCTCCAGTTGTTCAGGAACTACAATTCCCATCATGCCTTGTCATGTCTGTGAACGCCAGAGTTTTACAATGCCTCATGGGATGTGTAGTTCTGCAACAGCTGGAGGGCCGTAGTTTGAGGATCCCTGGTGTAGAGTCACACATATGGGCATATACACAGTGGTAAATAACAGCCTACTCCTCCATGCCCACTAACCAGCTAAACACGATGGGGGCTTCACCTCTGTCTTATTCTAAGACACAGGCTAGAGGGGCATGAAACAACCCCTCCTCCTTAAAGTCATCCATCATATACGCCGCAAAATAGCAGCTTTAACTATACGCCGGAAAAAGCCGACTAGAGACGACGTAAGAGAATGCGACGGCCGCGCGTACATTCGTGGATCGTCGGAAAAAGCTCATTTGCATACCCGACGCGGAAAATTACGCAAACTCCACCCAGCGGACGCCGAAGTATTGCATCTGCGATCCAAAGGCGTACGAAGCCGTACGCCTGTCGGATCAAACCCAGATGCCGTCGTATCTTGGTTTGAGGATTCAAACTAAAGATACGACAAGGGAAATTTGAAAGTACGCCGACGTATCAGTAGATACGCCGGCATACTTGCTCTGTGGATCTGCCCCAGTATGTCTAAATTTACTAAAAACTTGATGAACAATATCACAGAAACAATATCACACCCTGGATGAATTCTCTTGTGCATCTGATGTTGTATATATTGTATATATTGTACACAAAATGCACCTGCAAAAGGCTCTACATTGGGGAAATAAAAATAAAAGAGCACATAGCACTGTACTAAGTGAAAATCATGAGTACATCAGTGGGGGAGCACTCCTGTAAATCAGACCATAACAAAGAACACTTGAAAGTACTTATAGTGAATGGAAATGTCATTACAGCAAGAAAGGACAATTTGGAAATACAAGCTTGTAAAAATATTCAGTACTTTACAAAGGTTAAACATAGGGGTGGGATTTATGACCTCTTATGAACTGCTTTGTAGTACCTAATGCCAGGCTTTCTGATATTTCATGCCGCAGAGCAGATGAACACTCCTTTCCTCTGATTCTTATTTAGTGTATTTTTGACGTGCATTTTATCTGTTATTATCTATTTTAGATCTTATGTGTATACAAAGGTTTTTTTTTTATTAAATCTGCATGTATTATGTTCTGTGCTACATTGAATTTCATATATCACTATACTTACACGGAGCCTATTCTATACTATTCTCTGAAAGTTTATTACATCATTTTTTAGCTAGCTCTGAATAATTTAATGTTGGCCTCCAGCCATGTTTAATTTCCCCCCGACCTCTTTCTTTTGTTACACTCCTCCTACCTATTCACAAAGTTTTATTTTTTTTCTGAATATTTACTTACCTAAAGCAATATTAAACTTCACATTTTTATTAAATGACAAACATGTTATGCTTACTTCTCTGTGCAATAGTCTTGCACAGGGCAGCCTTGATCCTCCTTTTCTCATGTCCGGTGCTTCTGGCTCCTCCCTGCTGCAGATTACCTCCACCCAGCAGGCCACTTGTTAAGGGGGCACTCATGTGGGCTCGGACCTACCCTCACTCACTCCCTTGTCATGGGATTTGATTGACAGCAGCTGGAGTCAATGGCTCCTGCTGATATCAATCTGCCCTGTGAGGAGAGTGATAAAATAGAGCACAACGTTGAATCAATATCAAGCTTAGGTATAAGGGGGGGCTGGGGGGATCCTCATAACAAACGTTATTCTTACCTTAATGCAGAGAATGCACTAAGGTGTAAATCCTTAAAGTGGAACTTTAGTCAGAAAATTAAGTCCTGATAGATCACTTCAGGCTGGCCCCATTTTTTTTAGCTATGTAAAACATTAAAAGTACAACAAGTGCCTATGCTGTTTAAAATCCAGTAATGCAGTGTCTCGGTCTGGTGTGCAGATGCTCAGTTGCTCTCTATTCTCGGCACTGTGCCTAAAATCAGAGCCACTAGAGGCCAATAAGCTGACATCTTCAAGATTTACTGTTGCTGAAAGGGGAATAAAGTAACAGGAATGACAGATTGCAGAGAGAACAAAAGTCCCCTATGTGATGATTCTTTGGTGACAGGTTCTTTTTAATGAAAAATGCACAGTTGTCTGAAAGACCCTGCATTTCTACCCTCTGCTCCACTGAATGTAATGCAGTGAAGCTCGCACTGCATTACATTCTTTTCCAGCCATGCTGGCCAGGAAAATCATTAACAGGGACCCAGAAGTAACTTCCGCATCAGGAACAAGATGAAAAACGAGAGCGGATGTGTGTCTGCTCTCCTCCCTCCCTTCTACCCTGTGACAAATGTACATATGTGGCACAAATCTGGAACCATTCCTGCTGTACTAATAAGTCTATAAAGTCTTTACAGAATGCAGCTAAATGGCTGCAGCAAAAGGGAAAAGTCTACTGTTTCAGGGCCAGCCTTGTGCAGGGGAGCGGAAGCAGTCTCCAGGATTTGCAAAGAGAAGAAGAGATACAGGCGCCTCTGAGTGCAGACTGTTGGGATATGTTTCACAAAATCACAATAAGTAAAACTCACATGTAAGGAAGCAATAACAGGCACATCTTTAAAGATTATTCGTCTGGTGGTGCATCCATTGCACTGGTCCATGAGGAGGAGCTGTGCTGGCCACTCTGATGGCTATCATGGCCGGCAAGATGGTGCCACCTGGGCCTGCAGATATATAGCAGGGGGTGCACTTTACCAACATGTGGGAAAGCAATCATGTGGCAGCCGAGCAGCCCGAATGCTTCCAACTGACAAGTGAGCCCTGCTGTTTGCACGCAGCAGTGCTAAATGTAGAAAAAAAAGGACCTGCTCGGCACATGGAACTGCATGTCCCAGGTGTCAGGCGATACAAATTGTGCATTCTTTCAACCACGGGCACGATCACAGAGTATGCGGCACGTGCGAGGTGGCAAATTCAAAGGGACGTACATGTGCGCCCATTTGCCTGTACGAGCCCTTCTGCCAACGTACATATGTGTGCGCTGGTCGGCAAGCGGTTAAGACAAAAAAAAACTATAAATGGGGGGGAAATGTTTCAATAAGCCGTGTGCCGACTGATTTCCTTTAATGCCAGTCCCATTACAGTTGTAGTTACACTTCTTACTACTTTTGTTATTAAAAATACCATTGAGAGGGTTCACTTTTTTCTTTGAAGTAGATAAGGGGAAAAGTGTGAGGAAGGTTAATGCTGCGTACACACGACCGTTTTTCATGATGAAAAATGCTTTTTTTTAAATTGGTCGCTAAAAACGGTTGTGTGTAGGCTCTAGAGCATTTTGCTCTATCTTTTCTCGTTTTTTTTCACGTTGTGAAAAACGGCCATGTGTAGGCTTTAACGACAGGGAAAAAAACGTGCATGCTCAGAAGCAAGTTATGAAAAGGGAAATTTGCATAATCAGCCAAAGGGTGGCGCCATTCGAATGGAACTTCCCCTTTATAGTGCCGTCGTAAGTGTTGTACGTCACTGCACTTTGCTCAAGCATTTTTTTTTATCACAATTCGTGTGTATGCAGGCAGGCTTGAGAGGAATCACGCCGAGAAAAACGTCGTTTTTTTTCATGACATGAAAAACGGTCGTGTGTACGCGGCATAAGAGAAAACGTCCTGCCTGAAAATGCAAAACTGTTATTCTTGACAACTGAGTTCTTTAGTAAATATTATTCTCCACTTTTTTCTGGTTTGAGTCTGGGACACAAAACCTTTATTAATCTCTACTTAAAGCAGAAGTAAACCCATCTATTTGATAGTTTGAAAAAACAGTTAACATTCCCGGCATGCCGGAAATGCTAGACGTCACATTTGCTTGTGCTCTCAACCAAACTGTCAAACCATCCAATGGCTGGTTTCATAACTGATCACATGTGCATCATTGTGGCAGTTGCAGATTAAACAGAGGCCAAGATGGCAGCTTCCTTGGCTGAAAACAATAGGAGGGTTTACTTCCACTTTAAGCCTATTTCAATCCACCTTCTGCAATGAATATAAAATACATTTATTCTAACACCAGTTTTGCTAAATAGAGCTTGTTAGGAATGTGTTCTTTCCCTCGCCAAGAATTGCCCATAGGATCTTTTCAGCCTCTGCGCTTGTTATATGTAAATAATGGAAAGGGTTCCACCTATTCACCGCTACTGGACCACAGCAGACTCTTCAATTACAGCCTAAGGCTAGATTCTATCATCTCTTCTGCTGTTTTCATTGCGGTTTAAGAATATATTTGATGTGAGGCCAAGGAATACAACATGCTTCCAGATTTGGGTGGACACCAGTGCATCAAGAAAACAAAGTATTGTTTGCGTTAACTCTGCCAACTAGTAATAGATTGTCTTAGATCTACTGCAACCAGGGAATGATGCTTTCTGGCCTTAGGTCAATATAGCAGGGAGCAAATGAGGGCAATGGTGACAAGTGGTAGACAATAGTTCATGTGACAAAGGGAAAAAATGGTTCCATAGTTTTTAGTTTATAATGAAATAAAGGGTACGATCAGTTTAATAAAATAAACTTTAGCTATTTTGAATGGAGCACAGCTAGATGATCTGTCAGTTTTCCATTGCTATTTGTGTGCTCATTAGGAAACTTTCCTTCTTCTCCTGTGGGGTTATCAAGACAGAAGTGAGGGGAAACCTCTACAATAAAGACAAACAGTAGCACATACCTAATATCTGACCAATATTTTATCCTTTACAATGCTATACAAAAAGCATTGAGTCTTCCTGTCAGTGTGAAACTGCCTGCCCATACAATGCAGGTGAAATGCTTTCCAGGCTCCTACAAATAAGATAGTAAATTCACATTTTTTTTTACCTGCAAAAAATGTGCATTTATTACAATAATTATTATTTTTTTAAATTAACTTATCCTTTAAGAGTACTGTATATACTTTAAATAACACAAGTTATAATTTTTGCAGACTGATCTTTTTACGGTACGTATACTTTATAATGCTTACCATAAAAGAGTCACGCTACTTAAAGTGGAGGTTCACCCAAAAAATCAATTTTTAACATTAGATTGGGCCTAATTACGGGAAGCAGAATCGGGGGTTTTGTTTAAAATCAATGCAGTACTTACCGCTTTAGAGATCAATGTTCTCCGTGGCTTCCGGGGATGGGCTGCGGGACAGGGCGTTCCTATTTGATTGACAGCCTTCCGACCGTCGCATACAGCGCGTCACGAGTTTCCGAAAGTAGCCGAACGTCGGTGCGCAGGCGCCGTATAGAGCCGCACCAACGTTCGGCAACTCGTGACGCGCTGTATGCGACCGTCGGAAGGCTGTCAATCAAATAGGAACAGTCCCGAAGACCATACCCGGAAGCGGCGGAGAACATCTATCTCTAAAACGGTAAGTACTGCATTGATTTTAAACAAAACACCCGATTCTGCTTCCCGTAATTAGGCCCAATCTAATGTTAAATTTTTTTTTTTCGGGTGAACTCCCACTTTAATACTGATACAAATGACAATAATTAACAATAAATATATAACACATGCAAAATAGAAAAAATTAGTTACATTTTTCTATTTTGTCTGTTTTGGTGTGTATATCACTTTTTAGTTGCAGCTTTTTAATAGTGTTCTAGTTTAGCGCGGTAATTTATTTTCCATATAACACATGCAGTTTGCACCAAATGAAAGACAAATTTAAACAAAGAAAAGTCCAAGTGCAGTAAAAAGTTTGTGAAAATAGATAAAGGGATCCTCTTCTTAAATTCTCAAAAAGATCCGTGTGTACAGTGGATATCCATCACCATTTAAAAAGATCCAAGTCGTGACATCACCACCTTTTTATGGGATTAATGCAAGTTTACCAGCTTCATAAGACCCTCCAATTAAAGAAAGGTCAGGAGAGCATGTGGCCAAACAGCCTGGCCTGGGTCTTCCAGGAGCATTTCTAAAGGATCCCCTCAGAGGCAGATGTTTAGACAGTGATGATCATACCAGCAATATCCCAATAAGTTACTCCCCAAAAACATGGAAGAAAATGCTCCAAATAGTGTAAAAGCTTTTGACTCGATTTATTAAAATTGAAAATTGCACTTGCATCCATAAATAGTAAACTGTGCTATATGGAAAATCCGCATGATGACATCAGCATGTCGCTCCGACCTACGTGCTTTGTTGCAAGTGACGTCACCGAGCTTGGTCGCCATGCTGCGGTATTGCTGTATATAAGCATAGTATCTGACCAAGCCTTCAATCTTAGCTGCAGGTTGGCCTTCCTGAACGGCAAACAAAACTCTATCCTAGGGCCATATTCTGAGTAAAGTTACGATGGAGTATCTCAGGATACTCCATCGTATCTCTCTTTTTTGGCCAGTGTATCTATGCGAGTGATTCTTAGAATCATTTTCGCATAGATACGCTGAAGATCCGACATGTGTAAGTCACTTACACTGTCGGATCTTAAATGTAATTACTCCGCCGGCCGCTAGGTGGCGTTTACGTTCAGGTCTCATTTGTTTATGCAAATGAGCCTGATACGCCGATTCCCGAACGAATTTGCGTTGCGTAACCGTCGCTTACGTCGTTTGCGTAGGCGTAAGGTTACCCCTGCTATATGAGGGGTAACCTTACGCCAGTCCCACGTAGGCCATGTTAAGTATGGCGTCGGGTCCGCGTCGTGTTTTCCCGTCGGGTACGTCGTTTTACTAAGTCGTTCTTGAATACGACTTTACTTCAATGACGCACATGTCGGCGTCATTGACGTTTTACGCCGAGAACTGGGGCATGCGCACTGGGCTATTTTAAGCCCGGCGCATGGGCAGTTCGTTAGAATCGGGGGCGCGCTTAATTTAAATAGAAGCCGCCCCCTTGGAGATACGCGGGGATACGCCGGGCCAAATACACTCCGCCGCCCCAAACTACGGAGCAAGTGTTTGGGGAATACAGCACTTTCTCCTGTAGGTTGGGGCGGCGGAGTGTAAATGGCTTACGCGCCGCCGAAAATCTACAAGAATATCGCCCCAAGTAAAATACTTATATTTGATGAATTTACAGAACATATCAGAATAATGCAAGAGATTCCTTAATTCAAAGTTTTATAGAGGCACTTGGCTGAAACAGTTGTTGCAAAGGTATTTTATTTGTGTTAATAGGTTTTTCAGGTAAACAAGGTAACATGTTATGAACTAATTGTGTATATCTAATACTCTGTAAGGGAATCTATCATACTTTTAAGGCCAAGTTTCATAGGTATAAGACATCATATATCAATATATGCTAACATTGGTCTCACTCGATTATGGAGTGTTTTTTATCACATGTTTTGTCCGCTGTATATATTTTGTAAAAGTATTCGGGAAAAGATTTTCTCAAAATTAACAGTATCCAAAGTTATAATTACTTTTTTCTTACAGGGAACTAATCCTACTGAGTTGTAAGAACTAGAAGGATTTATTTCCCCCTGAGAAGTAAAATTGGTCACAGTTGGCCAGGGGTGTTTGCGTCATATTTCTTGGGGCTAAACTGTTGGAATTTATGAGAGGATGAGCATGATGGACATTTGTCTTTTCCCAACCTAAATAACTATGTAAGTATAACAAATCAGCTTTATTTCTTTAAATAGAAGCATTAATTTGTATCTAGCACATTTTAGGGGTAACAGAAAAGACATTTTGTAAGACGAATGTCATGCTATTCTGTATAGATTGGTCAATATACAATTCATTTAAAAAAACAAATCTTCACATAAACATATATGTGCATTGACCTGTAAATACCTCCCTTGTGTAGACATCCAAAAGCCCAAGACAGACTGCTGCTGGGTACCACCATCTTAGGCCCCGTACTCACGACCAAACATGTCTGCTGAAACTGGTCCGCGGACCAGTTTCAGCAGACATGTTTGGCCGTGTGTAGGCCCGAGCGCACCATTTTCGGGCGGATCGGACAGGTTTCCAGTGGACAACTGTTTCCTGGACTTGCTTTAAAACAGTCCGCTGGAAACCTGTCCGCCCGGACATATACGGTCGTCTGTACAGACCTACCGTACATGTCCTGCCGCCCGCCATCCCTCACATGCGTCGAATGACTTTGACGCATGCGTGGAAGCATTTTAAAGGCAGGCCGCCCACGTCGCCGCGTCATTGTCGCGGCGACACCGCGTCATCGACGCGGCGACACCGTGGACACGCCCCGCGTATTGTTTACGTGCGGACCTCTGTTCGATGGTGTGTACAGCCATCGAACAGAAGTCCCCGGGCAGTCCCCGGGCAGACATGTCCAATGAAAACGGTCCGCGGACCGGTTTCATCGGACATGTCTGCTCGTGAGTACTCGGCCTTAGATGTGATATCAGCAGTCACAGCAGATTCAGAGTCACTTAAGTGTATGTAGGGGGAAAACAACGGAAAATTAGGGTCATTGATCGCAGTATGACTGAAATAAAAACTAACATGGAAAGTAGCAAGGACCTTCCTGAATTTTTGGCTCTGTCTAAACAATTACAACGGGACATGGAACAAAAAGATAAGGAGACAGCAGCTAGGAAAAAAATAAAAAAAGAAAGTACCAGAGGGACATGAAAGACTATGAGGATGATCTAGTATACAAGTGGCAGAATAAATTAGAAGAAGCAGGAACTACCTCAAATAGAAGCTCTCCGGATCAGGATATAAGACTTGATGCTAATAGTGACAAAAAAATTAATCAGAACACCAATACAATGGAAAGAAACCAAGGGGCCAATACCCCAAATCAAAAACCGAGAAAAAATGGGAACAACAATGGCTGGAAACCCTTTTGGAAAAAGAACTGGCAAAACCAGAATGCATATAATGCCCCTAGACTCTTCCAACATATTCCTAATAGGGGGAGATCTCGGACACCACCTTGGAGAAATCAGACTTATCAGGATGCTTATCATTATGAAAACCCAAGACGGGATGGAAATTATTACCAACAGGAAGAGAGAAGGGTCTATGAAAATTCTTATAATGTACCAGTATATAACCATTATGGCCATCTGAGAAGAGATGATGGAGGAGGAGGTACAACATCAAGGCATTATGAAAATAGAACACCTAATCGCCATTATTCGTATGGAAGAGAAAATAGGAACGCATCACCAAGGCGTTTTTTAGAGCAAAGACGCCGAGAATCCCCCAGGCGTCATCAGGAGAATAGGACGTTGGAGGGCTGTTGGTGACGTCACCCGCTTGCGGCCGCAGAGCGGGAGACACAGGAATACGCACACGCCACTTTATATGCTGTTCTTACAGCACTGCTTGTAAGTGTTTACTTTTTTTCATTAAATACTGTCAATAATCGTACACTATGGAGGCATTCTTGTGCTTTATTCTGAGAAACATCGCGCTGAGCCTGTGATCTCTGTGGAGCTGATCGATCTGCCGCTGTGGGAGTTACTGGGAAAGATTCACATAGGCTTTTAATTAGCCTCCCTGAGGTAAGGGGCTAGCACTCACATCCCTGGTCACCATGGAGAATCGGGCTGATTGCAATCACTTTACTCCGCATGTTACAGCAACTTGAGCACAGATGCACTATAGAAACTCTTATTTATTAGTCACTAGAATCTAGTCTTTTTCACTTCTGCACGGTTTGTGCACTGGACATGGAATTTTAATTTTTTATTGGGACCCTTTTTGGCATTATTTTCCTAGGGATCCCTGTGTGGACTATATTTACAATTTTACACATTTTTTCACTTCTAGCACTTTTTTGGATTGTTGTTTTTAATTGGAATTATTCACATTTTTTTATAGTTTGTGGACAATCAGTCACTGGATATTTATTTATTTATTTATGTATATATTTACACATTGCACGATTTGTGGATGTAACAGTATATGGATTTTATTTTGAAAGGAATGCTGTATGCACAGATTTTGAAGTTTGCTATTCAAATAAGACTGTTGTGCTGGTAGTGGCACGTTGGTCACACTTATTTCATTATTTTCTCACTCTTAATATCTCCCACATTATGGATATTTTTGTTGGATGGTATTCCGGTTCAGAGTGATACACTTTTAATCATTGCCTGGAGGCGGAGCATATATATTTTTTAGATTTTTTATATTATTTGTTGTTGTAAGCGCCTTTACATCCCCCATTTTGTCATTTACTGTCAGTGTGTGAGCACTATTAGTAGTGGCTGCTGCATATTTATTTGTTCTATTCGTATCTTGGTTAGGTTGGTTTTGCGCATTGGTTCCCCCTTATTTCATATGTAGGGGGATGTAGAGAGATAAAAAGAGGGGTGGATATTCTGGGCCAGCACAGAGAGTAATTTGATGATTATTATTATCATTGTTATTATTATTTTTAATATACAGATTCCATACAGTGCCAATTGTTTGTGCAGTGCTTTACAAAATGGAGGGGACAATACCGTTTCAATGCAATTCAATATCAAGAGGGTTCAGAGGGCTCTGCTTCTCAGAGCTTACAATCTAAAAAGAAGAGTCAAATGATTCAAAAGATAACTGTTTATTAGTTAGAGGAAGGATAGACCTCTCTGAAAAGATGGGCTTTCATGGATCACTGTAATGTGGATAGAGTAGGAGATAGTAGGACAGATTTAAGTAAGGAGTTTCAGAGGATGGCAGAGGCTCTGGAGAAGTTTTGAAGAGGGAGCAAGGAGGTGCTGGGAGGAGAGAAGAGAGCGATTTGATTGGTATTTGGACACAAGGTTTGTGGTGTACAGTAGAGTGAAAAAGTTTTGAAGGTAGGTGTGAAGAATTGCTGTAAAGTAAGAATGCTTTCAACAATATATATTTTAATTGTTTATTTTTATCAATTTACAAAATGCGAAGTGAGCAAAGAAAAGAAAAATCTAAATCAAATCAATATTTGATGTTACTACCCTTTGACTTCAAACCAAAATCAGTTCTTCTACAGTAGGTACACTTGCACACAGTTTTTGAATGAACTCAGCAGGTAGGTTGTTCCAAACATTTAATTAACCATAGATCTGTGGATGTAGGCTGCCCGAAATCCTTCTATCTCTTCAAGTAATCCCAGACAGACATGATGATGTTGAGATCAGGGCTCTATGGAGGCCAAATTATCACTTTTAGTACTCCTTGTTCCTCTTTATGCTGAAGATAGTTCTTAATTACATTGCCTGTATGTTTCGGGTCATTATCCTGCTGCAGAGTAAATTTGGGGCCAATCACATGCCTCCCTGATGATATGTCATGATTGAAATATATCTGCCTATATTTCTTAGCATTGAGGACACAATTGATCAGGCAACGTTGAGGACTGTAGACGCAGTGGTTGACCAAGGAAACTTAATGCAGCAGAAAAAAGTTTCATCATGCTTACCTTTCTTCAACATCAACATTGGAAGATGTCCAGCAGTGCCATCAGCACAGAACTGATTAAATCCAGTGGGTCCAGGCACATCCATCTACAGTCCATAGAAGTCTGCCTAGAAGTAGTCTTCATGTAAAAATTTAGGCCAAAAAGCCATACCTCCGACTTGAAAACAAGACTAAAAGACAAAGGACTGTAGAGTGGAACAATAATGAGTGTCTGAAGGCATCAGTGAAGCATGGTGGAGGTTCCTTGCAAGTTTGGGGCTGCATTTCTGCAAATTAAGTTGGAGATTTGGGTCTCAATTCACAAAGCAGTATTTTCCTCTATACAATTTGCGGTGAAATAGCTTATAGCATAATATTTTTTTTTTTTTGCAAAATGCAAAAAGGCTACTAAAATAAGCAATGTCGTATTTATTTTATGAAACCATGCTGTATTCTATCTTATACAATATCCAGTGGGATGTATACAGTGGAGAAGGATTAGAACCCCTTGCTAATAGAAAAGTAAAATGGTTTAAACCATGGAAATATTCCAACTCACTAAGTCAATGCGGTCCCTGTAGCACAGCGGTGTCAAACTCAATTTCATTGTGGGCCGCATCAGCAAGGGCCTGTTGTATCTTAACCACTTCCCGACCGCCGCATGTATATGTACGTCCACAGAATGGCAAGTACAGGCAAATGGGCGTACAGGTACGTCCTTGCCTTTCCGCGGGTCGGGGGTCCGATCGGGACCCCCCCCGCTACATGCGGCGGTCGGATTCCCGCGGGGAGCGATCCGGGACGACGGCGCGGCTATTCGTTTATAGTCGCAATCGCTCCCCGGAGCTGAAGAACGGGGAGAGCCGTATGTAAACACGGCTTCCCCGTGCTTCACTGTGGCGGCTGCATCGATCGAGTGATCCCTTTTATAGGGAGACTCGATCGATGACGTCATTCCTACAGCCACACCCCCCTACAGTTGTAAACACACACTAGGTGAACCCTAACTCCTACAGCGCCCCCTGTGGTTAACTCCCAAACTGCAACTGTCATTTTCACAATAAACAATGCAATTTAAATGCATTTTTTGCTGTGAAAATGACAATGGTCCCAAAAATGTGTCAAAATTGGCCGAAGTGTCCGCCATAATGTCGCAGTCACGAAAAAAATTGCTGATCGCCGCCATTAGTAGTAAAAAAATAAATAAAAATAAAACTATCCCTTATTTTGTAAACGCTATAAATTTTGCGCAAACCAATCGATAAACGCTTATTGCGATTTTTTTACCAAAAATAGGTAGAAGAATACTTATCGGCCTAAACTGAGAAAAAAAAAATGTTATATATGTTTTTGGGGGATATTTATTACAGCAAAAAGTAAAAAATATTGAATTTTTTTCAAAATTGTCGCTCTATTTTTGTTTATAGCGCAAAAAATAAAAACCGCAGAGGTGATCAAATACTACCAAAAGAAAGCTCTATTTGTGGGGAAAAAAGGACGCCAATTTTGTTTGGGAGCCACGTCGCACGAGCACGCAATTGTCTGTTAAAGCGACACAGTGCCGAATTGTAAAAACGCCTTTGGGCATTTAGCAGCATATTGGTCCGGGGCTTAAGTGGTTAAAGATTAGATGTTCCGTGCATCCCCCCACTTTACATTAGATGTCAAGAGCAACCCTACCATCACGAAGTTGAGTCTCCCACTCTCCCCTACATCACAGTGCACCCCCATTTCCTTATGCTGCTTCTGGGAAGAAGCTGAACGCATTGCTTGAAAGCAGAAGATAAGGGTCTGGAGTAGGACCAGAGGAGGGCTGGAGCTCTCCTGCAGCTGCAGAAGAGGTGTGAGGGCCACATGAAATGGTCTAGAGGGCCGGATTTAGCCTGCAGGCCTTGTGTTTGACACCTGTGCTGTAGCATATGCATTAATACATAGGAAAAAAGGTGACTAGAATAGCAGTTAAAGGAAAGATGCTTTAACAGGACACATATAGTCTATCAAAAACTAAGTTAACCACTTCCAGACCTGCGCACAACGATGTACGTCCTTTTTTTTAAAGATGGATATCTCGGTAACGGCAGCAGCTGCTGCCACAACCGAGGTATCCATCTTTAGTGTGCGCGATCCTGTACACGATAACGCAACGGATTCGCCGCGAGATCGCCGTTATCGGTGGCAGGAGAGGGCCCCCCCCCCTCCCGCCGCTCTCCCGCGCCCTCCGCCGCTTACCGGAGCTGTCGGTAGCGGCAGAGGCGATCGGGACCGTTTGGCTGTTCACTGGGGTTGCGAGTGAAGGAAAAATCTCCTTCACCCGTCCCCATAGCTCTGCTGGGCGGAAGTGACGTCAAAACGTCAGTCCCGCCCAGCCTCTTAAAGAGACATTTTTTTTTTTGTCATTTGAAAAAATGACAGTTTCAAATTTTTTTTTTCTTGCATTTTAGTCTAATTATGAGATCTGAGGTCTTTTTGACCCCAGATCTCATATTTAAGAGGACCTGTCATGCTTTTTTCTATTACAAGGGATGTTTACATTCCTTGTAATAGAAATAAAAGTGATCAAATTTTTTATTTATTTTTTCAGTGTAAAAAGTAATAAAATAAATAAAAATAAATAAGAAAAAAAAAAAATAATTTAAAGCGCCCCGTCCCGACGAGCTCGCGCGCAAAAGCGAACGCATACGCGAGTAGCCCCCGCATATGAAAACGGTGTTCAAATCACACAAGTGAGGTATCACCGCGATCGTTAGAGCGAGAGCAATAATTCTAGCCCTAGACCTACTCTGTAGCTCAAAAAAGGGTAAAAGTTTGACGCCATGCCACGAGCGGGCGCAATTTTTAAGCGTGACATGTTGGGTATCATTTTACTCGGCGTAACATTATCTTTCACAATATATAAAATAATTGGGCCAAATTTATTGTTGTCTTATTTTTTAATTAAAAAAAGTGATTTTTTTCCAAAAAAAGTGCGCTTGTAAGACCGCTGCGCAAATACGCTGTGACAAAAAGTATTGCAATGACCACTATTTTATTCTCTAGGGTGTTAGAAAAAAAAATATAATGTTTGGGGGTTTTAAGTAATTTTCTAGCAGAAAAAAATGTTTTTGTCTTGCAAACACCAAATCTGAAAAACACCTAAGGTCTGGAAGTGGTTAAAGTGGAGTTCCACCCATAAATATACCATTACATCAGTAGTTTTAAAAAAAATGTCATTAGTCCTTTAAGAATTTTTTTTTTTTTTAGATGCCTTCAAAGTGTTGTTGCTAGGCAGAATAGTTAATCTTCCCTCTTCCTGCACCTAGGTGCTTAAGCTTCCTAACCTACACCGCACAGACTCCTGGGAATGTAGTGGGTGTAACTTTCCAGGAGTCTGTGCACTCCCCAGTCTCGAAGAATCATGTGACTTGGACAGTACAGGTGCTGAAACCTGATCTGAAACCTATTACACTGCTTGTGCAGCACTGAGCATGTGCGAGATCTGCAAGGCTGAAATCCAGGAAGTCATACAGTCTGGCTTCATGATGCCCACACTTAAGATGGCCCCAGTCAATTTCTATTTTATAAAGTGTCTAAATGCTGTAACAACCTAACAAAACGGACCTTAGTTTACAGACTAACTTTACTAGAATACATTAAGCTTGTGTATTACAGGGGTATTTATATTTAAAAAGTGAAATTGTGGCCGGAACTCCGCTTTAAAGTAAGTAAATGCAATTTTTTTAAAAAAAATATGTCAAACATTCAATGGAAACAGTATCAAAAATTACACACATATACAAATACCCTTCTTCCACTAATAAGAAATACAACGTTGAGTTTTTTAGGGTATTTACAGTATCTCACAAAAGTGAGTACACCCCTCACATTTTTGTAAATATTTTATTGTATCTTTTCATGTGACAACACTGAAGAAATTACACTTTGTTACAATGTAAAGTAGTGAGTGTACAGCTTGTATAACAGTGTACATTTGCTGTCCCCTCAAAATAACTCAACACACAGCCATTAATGTCTATTGGACTTTGTGGTGGACTGGCCAAGCATGTCTCCAGAACTAAACCCTATTGAGCATCTGTGTGGCATCCTGAAATGGAGGGTGGAGGAGCGCAAGGTCTCTAACATCCACCAGCTCCGTGATGTCGTCATGGAGGAGTGGAAGAGGACTCCAATGGCAACCTGTGAAGCTCTGGTGAACTCCATGCCCAAGAGGGTTAAGGCAGTGCTGGAAAAGAATGGTGGCCACGCAAAATATTGACACTTTGGGCCAAATTTGGACACTTTCACTTAGGGGTGTACTCACTTTTGTTGCAAGCGGTTTAGACATTAATGGCTGTGTGTTGAGTTATTTTGAAGGGACAGGAAATTTACACTGCTATACAAGCTGTACACTCACTACTTTACATTGTAGCAAAGTGTAATTTCTTCAGTGTTGTCACATGAAAAGATAGAATAAAATATTTACAAAAGTGTGAGGGGTGTACTCACTTTTGTCAGATACTGTATACACGTGTGTGATTTTTTTTTATACTATTTTTATTCAAAATTTGCCATTTATTAAGATATTTTGTATTTACGTAAAGTATAACTAAAGGAAAAACATTTATTTTATATTTTTGGATAGGGTGGAGAGGTATTAGAATACCTATTAGTTTTTATTGTCTGTGCCCTCATTAGGGAGATTCACCCTATTTGTCCTGTTTACCATTGAAGGTGAAAATAAAATAAAATAAAATAAAAACCCACATCGGATTTTCCGTCGAAAAAAACGTGGATATTTTTTCCAACGGAATTCCGCCTAAGCTTGGCTTGCATACACATGGTCACACAAAAGTTCTCTGAACTTTCATCCGTCAAGAACGCGGTGATGTACAACACTACGACGAGCCGAGAAAATTAAGTTAAATGTTTTCGAACATGCGTCAGAATTTTGTGCGTCGGAAGTGCTGCAGACGATCGGATTTTCCGATAGGATTTTTTCCAGCTGAAAATTTGAAAACCAGCTCTCAATCTTTTGTTGGCAGAAATTCCGACAGCAAAAGTACGATGGAGCATACACATGGTTGGAGTTTCCGTTCAAAAGCTCACATCGGACTTTTGCTGTCGGAGAGGAGGCGGTGCCTAGCCACAGTTCCACATCTGAATGGACACAGGGAGTTGCAGTGTCGGCGAGGGACCCGAGAAAAGGAGGATCAAGTCTGCTCTGTTCAAAATCAATGCACAGAGCAGGTAAGTAAAACATGTTTGTTATTTTTAAACACAAAAAAACAAGACTTTAGTATCACTTTAATGTAGAATTATAAGCACATTTTTTTTTAAATCATTTTGGAAAGAGTAAGAGAGTGTTATATATTCCCTGACATTTTTATTTATTTATTTTTTATTAAATGCCATTGGTGTCCAATTGGGGATATTTACCTTCAATTTCTGTCCCATAACCAAAACAGGAAGTGAGTTGAAAAGAAATATCTTAGGACCCCCAGTTCACCAGAAGCAGTGTCCCCAATAGAAGATATTGTGTTTCTGGGGACAACCCAAAATTTGCGATTTTTTTATTTTTAGACACTAATACAAATCTGACAAATGTCCAAAAACAAAAAAAAACTTTTGCCTCTAGTTATACTTTAAGTAAATCAACCCAATTGATTTTCATATTTAGGTTTCTATACATTAATGTTGAAAGAACTGATCGAAAAAGGTAGAGAGTGACTACTCAAAATTAACTTTTATATTTTTACAATCCTTGAATACCGCATGCCTGGACCAGTACTTATTTACCTCATGCATTTTTTGGCGATTTTCAGGTAAATACCATATGAGGTGATAGTGAATTGACAATAACAGTAATTGCAGTATATGTTTAATTCAAGTAAAAAACAGTACATACATTAATGTCATGAACATGAGCCAATTCATACAGAATACAAAATATAGGTAAAATTATATTACAAGTAACTGTCCATATTAAAAAACACACACAAGCATCAAGTGTATACCCAACGCGTTTCGCGAGGCTTAGCTCGCTCTTCAGGGGTAGATGCTCGTGGTATACCTAAAATAAAAGGATAAAGTATGTAGTATGATATAAAGGGCACAGGGTAAGGGGGGGCCCTTGATATGTAAAACCCCATACTCATACCGATGGACATAGCCAAAGACCAGCGCATGTGTGGCTCCCAATGCGGCGGCAGGGAGCAGAGGAGACGGGGCCAAACAAAGTCTCAACCAGGGCCAAACGGAAGGAGGGCACAGCATGGATTGGATTTTTGCATCCCCAAGAGTCTCAAGAGGTCCATAAGGAATATTGGCTCTAAACATAAATATGTACATTGGATAGTTAGTAATAAGGTAGGTAAGCGTACAAAAACGCATGTATATCTATATGTAGATGAAGGACCTGAGCCAAGAGTGGTGAGAATATAGAGACTGAGGGGGGAATGTGGTGAAAGATGCCAGGAACTGGCTTGTGTACGCTCTTTTGACGCTATATGCAGGGATGGAAGTGTGTCTCTGGTGACACCAGACCTTTATTTATTTATTCTCGATCACCTATATACTTCCAGCAATGTGCTTTAGTCAATGAAGTTGAAGTTGGTTAGGATCAAAAGTGTTCTTAATGCTAAGAAATATAGGCAGATACTAAATTATCATGCAATACCATCGGGACCCCAAATTTATTCGGCAGCAGTACAATGATCCCAAACATACAGCCAATGTCATTAAGATCGATCTTCATCATAAAGAAGAAAAAAGAGTCTTGGATGTGATGGTTTGGTCCCCACAGAGCCCTGGTCTCAACATCACTAAGTCTGTCTGGGATTGCAAGAAGAGATAGAAGGATTTCAGGCAGTCTACATCCACAGATATATGGTTAATTAAATGTTTGGAACTATATACCACCCTGACCTGGCACTATATACTACCCTAACCTGGCACTATATACCACCCTAACCTGTCTCTATATACCACCCTGACCTGGCTCTATATACCACCCTGACCTGGCTCTTTATACCACCCTGACCTGTCTCTATATACCACCCTGACCTGACTCTATATATCACCCTAATCTGGCACCATATACCACCCTGACCTGGCATCATATACCACTCTGACCTGGCACTTTATACCACCCTAACCTGACACTATATACCACCTAACCTGGCACTATATCACCTAACCTGCCTGGGGGGGGGGGGGGTGCAGACATAGGATCCACCCCAGGTGCCAATCGGTCTAGGTGCGCCCCTGGGTTGGGGATAGATAACATTCTGAGGACTTACTCTGCACTGTGACTGCATGTTGAAGTTGTACATAGTAAAATTGCATTGAAGTAGGCAGATTGTACTCTGTCTGCAAGGTCCGAAGCTTCCCATTCTGAAATATCTGCTCAAGGTGTGTAACCCTGTATGCTTTCCACTTAGCCCCAGATTGTAGCTTGGCCAATTCAGTATAAGTGGCGTTTAGCCAAATAGGACTGTAGTCAGTGTAACCATCTGCCCTCTGGAAGTATTTTTTTTTAGTATAGGTCGGGTATAGGTCAGCTGCCCTGGACCCTGTCATTGTTGGGGGGGCCCAAAGCAGCTGGCTCATACTTGCCAACTATCCCAGTTTAAATTCCCTTGTCCCTTGAAGTTTTAGTCCTGTGCTGTGTCCTGATATCTCAGTGTGAAGTGCTGCTACTAATGCTGCCCAGCTCTGCCCTATTGTTGTGTACAGATAACTCACCTGCAGACCCTGGGCCGGATTCAGAAAGAAGATATGACGGCGTATCTCCTGATATGCCGTCGTATATCTCTGAGTCCGGCCGTCGTATCTATGCGCGTAATTCATAGAATCAGGTTACACATAGATATGCCTAAGATCCGACAGGTGTAAGTGACTTACACAGTCGGATCTTAGGCTGCAATTTCAGACCGGCCGCTAGGTGGCGCTTCCATATAAAGCACTTGCCTCAAAAAATAGCGGCGGCGTAACGTAAATCAGATAGGTTACGCGGATCTAAAGATCCGCTAACCTATCTGAATCTAGCCCCCTGTGTTTACATGTAAATAACCTTAATTCATATGTAAATATGTATATCATGCCCCTCTGCAGGGAAGAGATGATGTGCTGTAACCTCTAGCAACCAATCATCAAGCATTATTACTGTACAGTAATCTCTAGCACCCAATCAACAAGAAGAAATCATGTGCTGTAACCTCTAGCAACAAATCAGTGAGCCGTAATGTGTGCTGTAATCTCTAGCAACCAGTCAGTAAGTGGTAATGATATGCTGTAACCTTTGGCAACCAATCACAATCACTGCTTGATCTTAAACAGTAAACTGATTTTAAGTCTAGCTGATATTTATTGTATGTCTCAGAGCAGGTGGAGAGCGAAATTGCATGGGGGGCCCCAAGAAAATTGTTGCCCAGGGTCCAATCAACATTAAAGATGGCCCTGCCCAAAGGTACCAATAAAGTGTTGTAAATGTGCTGCCAGATAGTATAACCATGGGTTGGGCAAAGCCAACCCACTGTCACCCTTGGGTGTTTGTAAGTGTTTTGTCTCTAAACCTTTAGAGCCCATTCACACAGGGGTAACACGACTTCCAGCATGACTTCGGGAGGCAACTTGGACACGACTTGAGTATGAATCATCGGGCAACTTACAAGGCAACTTCAAGTCGTTTCCAGGACAAGAGGCTTTCCAGTGGCCAATCAAACAACAATCAGCTCTGTGGGAGGGAGGGGTTTGCCTGAGAAATGTATGTTATCTTCCTGTATTGCTTCAGTTAAGACAGTGATCCGACTTCTGAGGCAACTTCCATTGAAATCAATGGGTACAAGTCGCCTACAAGTCGGATTGAAGTAGTACAGGAACCTTTTCTGAAGTCGGAGCGACTTCAGTAGTGTACATTAAGGCGGCTCTCATTCACTTCCATTCATTTTCTCCACCGCGTGACTTGGGGCAACTTGGGGCGACTTGAAGTCGGGTCCCAGGTTGCCCCAGTGTGAACCGTCTCTTAAAGGAGAGGGGAAATATTTAAATTGCTAGACTGATATCTTAACTTCCAAAACGTTGTTTGTTTTTTATGCTGCATACTACGCTAGGAAGACCATTTTGTCTAACTGGAAGGCACCTGACCCTCCCTCAGATTCTGTATGGAAAGCTATGATTAATGCCACACTACCTTTATATAAGTTGACTTATATGGGCCGTAATTGCCCCAAAAAATTTAACAAAAACTGGTCCATCTGGGTGGAAGCAAGGCATCTCACAATCTGATGTCATATGGTACTGGTGTGCTACATTAGCTGTCCCCCACCCCCTCTCATTTCTTCCCCCCTCATATTTCCTCCCCCTCTGCCCCCCTTTTTTTTATTTGCTTTTCTTCTCTCCCGCCCCTCTCCCCTTTTTTTTTCTTTCTTGGGTCTTGAGCTAAGCTGTATGGACTGGCTTTCTCACTGTTTCTAATGTAACATGTATGATTTACTTGATATATAAGTATTGCTATGTTGTTGCTTATTTTTGTATGTGCTTTGTCCTAATTTGTCAGACTTTATCTATCCTCTTGTATTACAGATGTATTCACATGTATACTGTTGTTTTAACCTCCCTGGCGGTATGATTCTTTCAGAAAAAACATGCTGAAAGCGGTACCATTATTTGCAAGGAAATGTGGCGTTTTATACTGTAGGCCTGTAATTTTTAGAAATAACTCACTTAAATCTGACCAAACAAGAATTAATAGGCATCCCGGGTATGACATTTTTTTAAAAACTAAATTATAAATTATAATATAATAAATAATTATAAATAATTATAACAAATAATAATATAATTCTAATAAAAATTATTCAATAATGTAATCAACTCAAAATCACTGAAATTTGCTCAGTTGCAGAATTGTCGCTGTCATTATTTTTTTTTTTTATGACGAATTTCCCCACAAATCGCTATCGCACAATTCTGCAAATGATTATAATTTATTATCGCTGTTTTCTAGCTGCTCTAAAACCATTTTTGACATAAAGGGACACTTTTGGTTGCTATGGACAATCTACAGTTTGCAGGCAGAAAGAACAGTTTTTATTATATAAAAGTACATGTAGGGCACTGGGCAGACCACTAGGGACAAGGGGGGTGTGTTTTTTTACATACAGTACTGTAATCTATAAGATTACAGTACACTGTATGTATAGTGTTTGTTTACTTTTTTGAATTTGGCGCCGATCTCCGCTCCCGTGCGTCGTAACGTCGCAGGGAACAGAGATCGACGGCACAGGAGGACGCTGTGTGAATCGAGCGAGGTCCCGCTCGCTCACACAGCGCGGTGACATCGCTGGATCCAGGAGAAGGTAAGCCAGCGCACGCTGCAGGCTCTGCATACCTACCCCGAGCGTGACTCGGGGTTACCGATTTTGGTCGAAAAAATCAACCCCGAGTCACGCTCGGGGTTACCGCCAGGAGGGTTAAACAAATAAACATTCTTTCTTTTAAAAAAAAGTGATTTGAGCCTCACCTCGGGAGCGGATTAGGAGGCGCCGCCATAATATAGGTGAATTATTAAAGACTTACTTCTGGTCTCTCTTCTTTTGTAGCAGTGGCGCCTCATACTAATTTGCCCCCTCGGTACCACACAGAGGTGAACAGTGGGTGTGGCCAATTTACATTAACAGTGAAAGGGGATTAACCACTTCAGCCCCGGAAGGATTTACCCCCTTAAAGGAACACTAAAGGTTCGTTTTTTATTAGATCAATTGATTGCGGTAAGCTAGAGCATTTAAATATCACTTACCTCGTTTTTCCTTTTGACCTCCAAAATACAGTAATCCAGGTTTGAAAATGCCATTTCCTGTCTCTCCTCTTCTTGCTTTCCACCAGCATCTGAGCCGTTTTGCATGGTGGAAAGCAGAATGTGCTCACCCCCTCCCTATGAATACAGCCCTGCGTGTAGATGCTCTCTTATCCCTCACAGGCATGGAGGCTAAGCCTAATGGGAACTGTAGTTCCCATTAGGCCGTGATTGTAGCAAGAATGAATGCGCACCGCAAACCAGGAAGTCAGTGAGAATAATGATTCAGGAGTGACGGAGGTGAATAAAACAGCTCGATTTTAACAGGTATCAAACTAGTTATAATGCAAAACATTACTTTTTACTTTATCAGCTACTGTCAGACTTTAATTTAAGAGGAAAATATTTTTGTCTTTACAACCTCTTTAATGTCCAAGCCATTTCTTGCAATACGGCTTTAACTGACAATTGCACAGTCGTGCAACGCTGTACCCAAACAAAATTTATGTCCTTTTTTTCCACAAATAGAGATTTATTTTGTTGGTATTTGATCACCCGTGCAGCATTGTGGCGGGCAAATCTGACCCTAAGTGACACTTTTTGGTGGCCAGTGACACCAATACAGTGATCAGTAATATAAAAATGCACTGATCACCGTATAAATGGCACTGGCAGGAAAGGGGTTAACACTAGGGTGGCTGCGCCTCCACCCCGATTTCCTAAAAACCATTGGGCGTACGCACAATAATCCCACAGGCTGTGGCTCCCAGCAATTTAATAAAAGTTCCCTGGGCCCCATCAGTTCAGCAACAGGGGCCAGGGAGGGCATAGATCTAAATACTCATTCTCATCTTCAGCAGTAATCCCCTGTGCCCTGGCAACTAAATTAAAGTTATGGCCTCTTCTTCTATATCAATCTGCTGGAGCAGGCTGGAACTTTCTTAATTGTCAGGAGCCATAGCACAAAGGATTACTCTGCTTGATCCCAAAAATGGTCAAATAGTCCCTTCTCTATCCCCAGTCCCTGCTGCTGAACTGATGGAGCCCTGGGAACTTTTTATTTAATTTCTGGGAACCACGGCTGACGAAAGTACGGTATGTTCACAATAAGATAATTACGATTCTAGTAAACACTCTTGTCTCTAGTCAAATGACAAGGAAAAAAACAATAATAATTTACAAGGTTAACCACAGTATTCTTACTCGATGAATTATATGTTGGTTATTCTTCATCAGTATGGCTGTAGTTTTAAATCTTGCCACAAGAGGGCTGTTGTAAAAAGTATCACCACTAGCACTGTGTGAGGCTTCAATAGTTGTTTTCATTATGTTGGCAA